>NC_056744.1:1278044097-1278269097 GCF_019279795.1 Protopterus annectens
CACATGGTGCTATCACACACTCCACGATTTGAGTCTCACAACTGATGAATGACAACCATAAGCAGTTATTTAGTTCCATAGTGCCATCACACACTCCAAGATCTCAATGTCAGAAGTGATGAATGACAACCATATAGTAATTTAGTCCCATAGTGCTATGACAGACTACACAATCCCAGTGTCACAACTGATAAATGACAACTACAAGTAGTAATTTAATTCCATAGTGCTATCACAGAGCACAATTTTAGTGTCACAACTGATAAATTAGAACCATAAGCAGTGATTTAGATCCATAGTGCTGTCACACACTCCATGATCTCAGTGTCACAACTGATAAATGACAACCGTAAGCAGTAATTTAGATGCATAGTGCTGTCACACACTCCATCATCTCAGTGTCACAACTGATGAATGAAAACCATAAGCAGTAATTTAGTTCCATAGTGCTATCACACACTCCATGATCTCAATGTCACAACTGATGAATGACAACCATAAGCAGTGATTTCGTTCCATAGTTCTATCACAGACTCCATGATCTCAGTGCCACAACTGATGAATGTCAACCATGAGCTGTAATTTATTTCCATAGTGCTATCACATAATGTGCTGTCAGTGATCACAGCTATACTTCTCTACATTCATATGTTATGATCAATAAATAGAAATGTGATAATAGTGTATGACGATAAGAGAATCTGTCAATAAAAGAACACACCACTCTACCATGTGACAAAATGAATATATAATAGGTTATTGCATACCATACCCAATGGGGAGAATCTGATTAACGCCATTAGTGTTATTCATTTTAGTGACCAGGTACATAAGGCATTCTTCCAAAGATCCATATGAGGGGAATAGATGCAAAGGCAGTTATTTTGCAACTGGATGGTAGAGAAGTTGATATTCAGTGAAAGAAGTCATGACACCATATAAGTTTAGTAGGATAACATTAATAACAGAGGTGATCATGAAGGGAATTGAAGAAATTTTAGTGAATAGACATGTTGGAAATAAATGTGCTTAGATATTTGTTGAAAAAATGAATGGGTAGATGAAAGTTTAGTACAGCACGAGGCAGAGATCATATAACTGGAGGCATTCAAAATGATGACTCAAATGAAAAGACAAAAGGAAAGAGAGTTACATATAAGAACACAGAAATGCAGACTTACTGCTTATAACAGTTGTATAAGAACTCTGTGATCATAGCTCTCAAACTCTTAGCAGAAAAAAGTAGACAAAGCTAAAAATAATGGGCGGATAAAGCCCCAAAAATAGGAACAAGGTTTAAATATTGCTCTTATAAACTTAAGACGATTACTAGAATAAAAGGTCTTCTGTTACCATTCTGAAAGATATGAATATTAAAATCTAAAATGCCAGTCATTATTTAGTGAATTCAGGCTTCACTGATTTGCCACAAAAATCCAAAAAATCCCAAATTTTATGAGGAACAGACCACAAATATGAGGCAAAAATCTGGACATTTTGCGAAAATCTTGACAGTTTAAAGGCATGTCTGTGGCACTCAATACAGTTAAAACAAATTAAGCAATGAGGAATTAATCTCTGTAAGCTAGCGTTGCTGCCTCACAGCAAGAGGTTCTCCGTTTCGATCCTCAGCTGGGGTGCCTTCTGTGTGGAGTCTGCATGTCCTCCCTGTGGTTGTGTGGGTTTCTTCCAGGTGCTCCTGTTTCTTCCCACATCCCAAAGACATGCTGCAGGTGGATTAGACATTCTAAATTGGCCCAAGTTGTGTGTGTGCATATGTGTGCCTTCTGTGGAAGGTTGGGCGCTGGGCTGGCAACTCAACACCATAAAACTCCCCTGCTAATCATGATCTGACAGGTGATCCTCTGTGGCGACCCCTAACCGGGAAAAGCCAAAAGAAGAAGAAGAAGCTATACCAGACAGATGACTATTTACAGTCACCAAACAAGAGGAGAGTTGGTGAACATCAAGGAAGTGGAGTAGGAGGGTAATGGTGTATGAAAGTGCAATTTGTACTGATAAAGGCAGAAACTTCATTGCCTGCAAGCCATTCTCACCTGCAGGACACTGATGTCTGCGTAATGACTGACACATGGTTTAAAATAGCGGAGAACCTTCTGGCTGTGTAGGGCTTTAATTCCTTCAACCCATTCAGACCAGCAGCTGAACAAGAGGGGAAAAAAGGTGGTGGTATATCAGTCTACATTCAGAAGAGCCTCACATCAAGGCTAAAAAGCAATACGATTCACTAGAGCTTCTTCATGTCCAAATAACCATCAAAAAGTTCCCATACCATATATTAGTAAACTTTGTAACTCCCTCTATGAAAACAAAGCCACAACAATTATTTACAGGAGCTAGAGTCACCCAGTATTAAACTCAACACCATTTTCCTAGGTGATGTAAACTGTTGAACTATTAAATGAGAAACCTGCACCACCACTAATGCACAAGCACAGAGATTCCTGGACATTTGTAAATACAAATATCCTGAAAGAGTTAGTCAGAGAAATTGCTAGGAGGAATAACATCTTGGATTTTGTCCTTACTAATAAAGGAGCATCTTGCACTCTTCCTTACATATCTTTATCACTTGTTCGGTCTCACCATAAAGCAGCTTCCTTCAAAAAAAAATTGAAACCACAGATTTCTTTTACCTTGATACCTAATTTACATATTCTTAAGTGATACATTGGCAAGCTTTAAATCCCAACCAAACCCTGTTAAATCAACTGAATACATAGAAACGTTCACCACCACATCATATCAGGATGTAAACAGCTACACAGATGCAGCTTTTTTCCCATAGGAACAAGTGCAGGATAAACCCCAGAAACAAATCCACATGGTACAACCATAATATCAACAAGCTTTATAAAAAAGGGAAAAAAGACAAAATATAAGAAGAGTAATGCCCAGAATGTTAGTGCTCTTCTCACTGAAATAAACAAACAATTTTGGAGCTTAATATAATCCACCAAATCCAAGGTTGAGGCTAGAAATAGCTACTCAAGACAAAGACAACCACAAGGCATTTTTAAGTTATCTTAGTAATCTCAAAAGCACAATGCAGGAATACACTGAACCAATGTATGAATTATGTTGCCTTCATTGAGGCTGAAGGTATAGCAAAACTACTGGCTGATAACTTTACCTCTCTCTCCCCTCTACTTGTCCCTCAAGATATACCTGAAACTGGTTCATCTCCAGCTATCACACAAGACCAAGTTCTAAAAGTGATATCAAAAGCTAAAAATCCTGCATTGATGGGCACTGACAATATCCCTGGATGCATCATAATTGCATGAAGCACAATTTATCCACACCGCTAATAACACTATTCAATTTCAGCCTCCATACAGGCTTTGGACCAAGTTAATGGAGAACAGTTGCAGTCATTCCCCTGCATAAGGGATGATCTTCCACAGAGCCAGACAATTACAGATGCATAAGTCTGACCAGCCTCATTTGCAAAGCCATGGAACTAATCAATCAGGCCACAGGGAACATACAAACACTGGACTCATCTCAGTTTGGATTCATCAAAGGCAGATCTTCCTTACTGAAGCTGGAGGCCACAAAAGCAATGGATGAAGGCAAAATGGTACATACTGCATACCTTGACCTGGCCAAAGCTTTTGACAGAATTCCCCACTCAGCTAAAAAACTGGTAAAAAAACCCTATGCTACCCAGCATACCCCTATGATAACTGGCTTACACACAGAATGCAAAAAACCAAAATAGGGGAAGTTGCCTCCACAAACAGACCAGTTTCTATGCTGGAACCTCTCCTGTATGGCATCTACTTTTCTGAAGTAAAAGCCAATAGCAAAAGGCTCTGGCTGACTAAGTTTTCAGATGACTGGAAGCTTGGAGCAGTCTCTGAATCCCCAAATGACTTAGTCATCCTGCAGGAAGGTTAGTCCCAAATAAATAATTGGTGCCAAAATCATGGACTGAAACTACATTCCAAAAAAATGCATTACTGTATGCTTTGGGAAGTCATTTACTCCAGGAAATTACTACATTGATAATGCACCATAAGAGTTGACCTAGGTGTTTGGGATTTGGGAACTTATGTGGATGATGACTTAACTTCTGATCAACATGCATCCATTGTTGTAATAAAGTTCTTTTGTATTGCACAGCTTAGAAACTTCATAGGGTCAAGACCAGAAGATCAACTTTTTCACTGGGTATGTTTTCTACTGGTACTGATTTGAGAAAAGACAGCCTAAGATGAGGGGAAAGGCATTGAGAAGGTCTGCATAGTTTTTTTTACAATTTAGACCCTTGTTTTTTTAGTTCTAATTCAAGGGAAGGGTTGTACAACTTTGGTACAAAAGGAACACTTAGAAGACTTAAGTAAGGCAGAGACTCATTTTCACTGTCTCAAATAATAAAAGAAATGGGAACTAGAGCCCCAGTGGCTGTTATTGGTGAGAAAAAGCAGTGTCCTCTATTTCAGAATGATCTGGTCTTAATGAGACTGTAGAGATGGCTGACCCTCAGGTGAGCTGGTTGGACAATGAAAAGGTTAAGTGATAATAAAAAACACCTTGGACAAAGTAAAATAACCCCTACAGTAAGCGATCACAGCAGGGTCCTACATTAAACTTGAACAATGCAAACCAGAAACTAGAAAAGACAAATGGTTTATATAATTAGTGAAATGTATCCTTCAGTGTAGTGTGTCAAGATTAGAATGACAGGATGAAAGCTTAGAAGACTGAGGTATCCAAAGTGAATAGTAAATCTGGATCTAACCTGAAACTTTTAACTGAAGAAAGTGATACGGAAGATGGTTCATGAAGCATAGACATGCACTAAGTACATGGGACAAAACAAGGAAAATGTTAACATAGAGTTTATAAAAGCCCTAAATGGTGTGAATATGCTGATTATACAGAGAACATCTGCAAGGTCAAACAATATAGAACCAAGGGTAAAAGTAAAGCTTCCTGTGCCAAAACTAGTGATAGGCAGCAAGAGTCATAGGTTTTATATGTTCAATGTTCAAACTAGATCATGGATATCATAACAGATCAATACTGGTTGTTGTCCATAAAGGTAATGCTCACTATTAACTGGGAATCCTGTATGACAGCAAATGTACAGGCACAGATATTCCTGGATTTTGTAAATGCAAAGTCCTTGGAGCAGGTTGCCAATACACCAACCAAGGGTGGAACCATACTGGATCTGGTCCTCATTAATATGGGAGAGTGTTGCACACTCCCTAGTGTAAAGTCTTCTCTGGTAAGATCAAAATACAAAATTGCCTTCTTTGAAGTAAAAATAACACCTGGATCCCAGCTAACCGTGGAATATTCAAGAACTACGCTAAGGCTAACATCCTGCTATTAAGTGATAACCTGGCAAAATTTCAAGCCCCCCAAAATCCTTAGAACACTGCTGCCTATGCAGAACTGTTCACAGAAACACTATACAAACATGTTAACAGCTGCATACAGGCAGCTGTACCCACCAGGAAGAAGTACAGAGCTAACTCAAAAAACAAGCCACCCTGGGGGAATCTCAAAATCAGTAGACTGCATAGCAGAAGGAAAAAAAGCATGGCAAAAATTAGGAGGTGCAGCACCCAACAGAACAGAAGCACTCTCATCTCATCAAACCAAACAAAGAACTCAGAGGACAAATTAAGTTTACCAAAGCCAAATTTTAGGTAAATTTGGTATCCCAGGCCAAGGACAACCACACAGCATTCTTTAGCTATGTTTGCAACTTCAAACGCACTGCACAATTGTGTGCAGAGATCATTGTAAATGGAGCCACCTATACAGAGCCAGAAAATATAGCAAACCTACTGGCTGACAAATTCAGTTCCAACTTTAACACTCTCTCTCCCTCAGTCTTCCCTCAGGAAATACTATCAAATATAACTCAGCCTGAAATCACTAGGGAAGAGGTCCTTAATGCTCTCTCTAAGGCCAGGAATACTGCATCAATGGGCCCAGACCTTATCCCAGGATGCCTTCCAAATAACATAAAACATGACCTATCAGGTCATCTGGAATTTCTATTTAACTGTAGCCTCAAAACAGTCTTTGTGTCTCAGGGGTTGACACAGACAAATAACTGGTGTCAGAGCCATGGACTAAAACTAAATGCCAAGAAATGCATAATAGTATCCTTCAGGAAATCATCCATCCCTGGTAACTATCATATTGACAACATATGCCTTAGAGTTGATCCAGTAGTCAGGGACTTACAGACACATGTAGATAGTAATCTAGCCTTTGAGCATCACGTAACCAAAAGGGAGGAAGAACAGCAAAGTGCTCTTGTAAAAAACATTCCTTTATTGAATAAAAACACAGTAGTTAAGCACTTTCATCCCTCTCATAGGGACTTCTTCAGAACAATACCACCAGTATTTCCCAGCATTCATATACAACTAACAATAAACCAATTAGTGCCTATTAATTACATTGTTTAAAAAAATGCATTGTTAAAAATTAAAATAAACATACACTTATACTAATACTATATATATTATACAGTAATGTTTTAAACTGTATAACCTTGTTGAATAATAATGTTAACCCAGGATATGGTTCATTTAAAAAAAAAAAAAACAATTCAAATTCACCATTTCATTTGTGCCTGGAAACCTAGTGGCATCCAGGGCCAGTTGCCATTTTAATTCACAAACATCTAAGAACTCATTTAGTATCCCCCTTGTTGGTCCACTTTAATTTGTTGTATTATCAAAAACTTAAATGAATGGCCTACATTTTCCATAAGGTGTCTACTCAAAGCATTTGTATTTTTACCATGCCTTATGTCTAATAAATGCTCATAAATCCTGTTCTTAAACCGTCAACAAGTTTTTCCTATGTAGAATGCTGGACACAAGGAACATTTTGCAATATACACTACATTCTTGGTCTGACAATTATAATGACCTCTTATGAATATTTTCTAACCATTTAATTTAAAAATATCACCCATAATAAATATATGGGAGCATTGGGAACACATCCCATGTTTAAAGTTCCCAGCCTTTTCACCACACCACAGTTACTTAACCTGCTCCCTTGTACCAAAATCTTTTTGAAACATCTGTCTCTCTTGAAAACAAACTTTGTTTTTTCGTATGAAATATTTTGACATGTTTTTGTCCACTGACAATAATTAGTTGACATACCCTGTGGACATCCTTATTATAGGTAGTAATAAAACTTGAATGTGCATATACATTGTTGTCAGTATCAGACATTTTTACTTCTACCATAGTTGCAATGTCTAAGGAAATTAATAATTAATATAGGTAAATAAAAGCCATTTTTCATTTGTTTACAACCTCTTCCCTAAGAGCAGTTAACATTTCCATTGGATAATTTATTTTCTTGAACATACCTAATATGAAATTCACCTCTTCCATAAACTTATTATCCAGGGAAGTCATTTTTGCAGCATGAACTAACTGCCCTTTTATTATAGATTTCTGTTGAAAACCAGGGTGCCAACTATTAAACTCCAAGTATGAATTTGAGAAAGTGGGTTTTCTGTATATTATTGAAACCAAAGTTCTTTTCTCTTTATCTATTTTTAATTCCACATCCAAATAAGTTATTTGTGTTTGACTATATTCAAGGGTGAATTTAAAACAATTCAAAGTGTCATTAATATATTCCAAAAACTGCGTTAGAGTCATTTGTCCCAATCCAAATTAAAAACATATCATCCAAAAATCTAGTGTAAATTTTAATATAACTCATTTACCCAAATTTGAAAATAAAACGATCCTCCCAGTATGACATGACATAATTAGAAAATATGGGGGTGCAAGCTGCCCCCATAACAACACCAGTGCTCTGACAAAAGTACTGGCCCTCAAACCTAATGAAATTGTGTTTCAACACCATCTCCATTAGGGTCACAAATACATTAATATCATCTTGATGATATGCATCTGTTATTTGTAATTGGGTTTCAAACCATGCTAAACCCTCTTCATGTGGTATTATCGAGAATAGATTGCAAACATCTATGGTCACCAAAAACATATTTTCCCTGTATTGAAATTTATTTAAATTTGCCAGGAACTGCCAAGAATCTTTGCATATGTGTTATGCATAATACATTATATGCATAACATGTGAAAGTTTTTATTTAGGAAAAACTAATATAATGTTTTATGAAAGAATATGTGAGCATAAATATGCTATTAGGAGAAGTGATTTAACCAACACTCTAGCTAAACATCTGCATGAGTCAGCACCTTCACATAGTTTTATGTTTAAGGTTGTAGAAACTGTGTTTAAAGGACAACGTGGTGGTGATTTAAAAAAATATACTGAAGAAAGGGAATTGTATTGGATTTTTAAGTTCTGTGCTGATAGAAAACCGGGTATTAATGACAAGGTCTCTTTAAGTTTTAAAGTCAAGGGGTTTCCATAAGTAATTGCTATAAGCAAAATGATTGGTTTGTTTTTAATTGCTGTGTGTTTAAAAGTTGGTTTTGCTACATTTTTAACTTGTCTGAAGAAGAACTCTGTTCGAAAGTGCTTACATATTTTATTAAATATCAGTGTTTGCTAAGCCTTGGCTCTGGGATTTCTTTGTTTTTTTGGCTGACATTTATAAAAATATATATATTTTTTAAATTTTAACCACATTCTTGGCCAAATGTAACTCATATTTACCGTTAGTCTTCTGAATTATCTTTCTAACACCAGTAGCAACTTCTTTTTATGGTCCTCTAGTTTGCTGAGTGTGAAATTGCCTTACCCTCTCCCAACATCTTCTTTCCTTACCTTTTACAGTCTTTATGTCTAACCAAGATGAACATGAAGACTGATTATTTACTAATTTTCTGACTACAGGCACTTACAACTCTATGGTTCATGAAGCTTTTCCTAAAAAACTTTCCACATTTTACCAAATGAAAGACTTCCCAAATTTTCTTTTCAATCAATGCTACTTAAATACTTTTATGAGAAAAATCATCAGTTATATCAAAGTTCACCCACAAGATTATACAGGCCTTACTATTTGTAACATTCCTTCTTAAACTAATTTTAATAACTACATGTTCAGAGAAGCCAATAGATTCCTTACACTCAACACTTTTTACTTCAACTTCAGATGGGGTCAAAATAACTACCAATTATATTATTTCCCTTCATTGGCTGAGGAACATGTTGTATAGCCCATGTTTTCGAAATGCAGGTCTACATAGAATTTCATTCCTAACTTTCCCTGACATCAGTAACCAATCTATGTCTGGTAGGTTCAGATCTCACCCAGGATATAATTAGTCTCAATAACATAGTCCTTATTTACATAACCCCATCAGCACCATTATCATCATCACCCCCTTTTCCCATTTTCTACATGGGGACAGGGTATTGTGGCAACTGTTGCCATCTCTCTCTCTTCATCGCCACCCTCCTGCCTTTATCAACAGTCATGCTTGACTGTCACACATATTCTCTCACACAATCCATCCACCCCTTTGCTGGATGTCCTTGTTTTCTCTTGTCTTCCTCCTGTCTGCCCCAAATCTTCTTTACCAGATTGTCCTCTGCTTTTTTGCACATGTGCCTAAATCACTGTGATATGTTTTCTTTGACCTTTACTGCAGCTGGAGCTACTTTGGCTTCTGTACTTATGTCCTTATTTCGTTGTCTGTCCCAAAGTGTGCATCCTACCACCCTTCTCAGGGACTTCTTCTAGATTCCTCAGCTGTCCTGCCTTTACTGCCCATGTTTCTGAGCCATACAGTAGTACTGTTCACACCACTGTCTTGTACACCTTACTTTTTTTTTGGTATTCTTCTGTCATATACTAAACCTGACAATCTCTGCCAGTTGGCTGTGTCCCCTGAGATTATAGCTTTGACCTTCTCATTCAGACTTCCCTTTTCCTCCACCATCCCTCCCAGGTACTTGAAGTTATTAACCTGTTCCACTATTTTCCCTTCAATCTCAGTTCCCAGCTTCTTCTAATTCCCCATTTACTGCCTTTACCACTGTCTTATCTGTACTCAGTTTTATCCCATAAGCCTTCAGGTTTACATTGCACTCCCCTATCCTTTGCTGAAGTTCTTGCTCAGAGTTTTCCTGTAATGTCACATCATCTTCATACAGCACCTTTGTTGATCTTTCCCTTCCAGCCTGTTTGTTAATGTAATCCATCATCAGTATGAACAGCAGTGGGCTCAGACCTGAAGCATGATTCACACCCACTCCCACTGGGAACCCCCTCTGTGACACTGAACACTGTTCATACTTGAGTCATTGGGTCCTTGTACATAGCTTGCACTAATTCTACCAATGCTTCTGGGACTTCAAACCTCCACAGAACTGCCCAAATCAGCTTTTTTGGGACCCTGTCATATGCTTTTTTCAAGTCTAGGAATGTCTAGTTGGGTACTTTCCTCATCTGTAGATTTCTATCAAATGTCTCACTACAAATATCATGTCAGTTATGCTGCATCCTGACCTGAATCTGAGCTGCTCATTTTCCATTTTACTTTCTACTGCTGTGTATATTTGGTTAAGAATCACCCTCTCCAGAACTTTCATGCAACATGTCAGGAGTCTGATAGCTCTATACTGCCCACAGTTGTGAATGTCCCTTTTGTTCTTGAGCACTGGCACTAGTATGCTTATTCTCCAGTCATTTCAGATATGCCTTTCTTTCCACACTGCTATGAGTACCCTTAGGAGACATTTCTTTCCTATCTCATCCAGCATCTTTATCATATCTGCTGTGACCTTATCTGAGCCTGCTGCTTTCCCTGATTTCATTTTTCTTAATGTTGTTCTTACTTCTTCTATGGTGGGTTCCTCCTCTTCTTTCATTGTAGGCTGTATCTGGGGCAGTACAGCATCTGTGTTTTTTTTCATTCAGAAGCTGCTGGAAGTACTCCGTCCATCTGCCTTTGATGTCCTGTGGACTAGTGCGCAGGCTGTTGCTGGCATCCCTTATAAAGGGTATCTGCCCATCTTCATTATTTTGTATCTTTGCCTCACAACCTGATATAGCTTCTTTGTACAATCTAGTCACTCACATTCCAGAAGCTAGTAGAGAACCTCTGATGCCTTGTTCTTTGCTATTGCAACTCCTTTCTTAGCCTCTTTGTTAGGCAGCTGGTATTCCTTACTATCCTAGTCTGTCTTTCCTATTTCCCTGTTTTTTCTGCACTCCTTTCTTTTGATGACTTTTGCATTCCACCACCAGCTTTCCTTATATGCCTTTATTTCCATACCTCCCTCAGCTGCATATCTGTTCTGCAGTCCTCACACAGGCTGTTTTCAGTTGCTGCCATTCTTCTTCAACTCCACCTATTTCCTTTTCTTGAGGTGCTAGTGTCCTGATTCATTCCATTGAACTGTTGTGCTTTCAATCCAGCCAACTTCCAGGTGTTTATCCTGATCTCTGTTGACCTTAGAGTTGTCTATGACCACTGCTTGAAGCTGATTGTGGCAACCAGTGATTTGTGGTGTGGGTTGACTTAACACTTACTGATTTTACCCCAGTGACCTTTCCTTACTAGGAGGAAGTCTACCTGAGTTGATGTTTGCCACACTTGTATGTGATCTTGTAATTGTATCTCTTTCTGAACCATGTGTTGGCTACTATCAAGCCATTTGCAGTACAGATGTCTAGAATGGCCTCTCCTTCTTTATTCCTGTTGCTCCACCAATGTGGACACAGGCTGTCCTCATATCGTGTTCTGTTTGTCTTGATATGTGTATTCAAGTCATCCATTACCAGCCTCTCAAAGTCACAGGAACACAGCGGCTTAATGCTACTAAGTATGTCCGTTTCACGAAATATATGCAGTTCATCCAAAAGAACAAATGCTCCACAGAAAATAAAAGGAACGTTCTTTATTGTAAAATCAGTAAGCGCTTTCACCCATAGGGGGCTTCATCAGACTGTACAATTTAGTTAAAAGGCACAGCCTTTAAGTAGTCAGATCAATTAAAATAATTAAACAATTAAGTTTCAAAGATAGGAAGTTTAAAAAGAAAATCAACTTTTTCAAGGATTCAATAACATTGCATCAACATGCCTAAAACAGCAATGTGGCATGTAACAATTCAATATAACGTTTTTTAAAATTCTAAGGTGGCTCTATATCTCTAAAGCTAGTTTAAACGATCTTTAAAAACATTTATACTTTCTTATGATAATAATGATTGCAACGCTTTCCTTAGACCACCAGATGGTGCTGTGTCTAGTAAAATGTAATGTATTTCACAGCTAAAAGTTATCATGCAATCATTTTTAACTTATACTTATTGTAAAAATATATATATTGTGATTAGCTTATGATTTCACGTTGATAAATACGTGATATGATATGTTGCATATGATTTAAAATAATGAACAGTGTTTAATTCATAAAAGATACAATATATAGGACATAAATATACATTGTTAAAAGATTTATTATAACTATGAATTCCAATACATCCCATTCCTAATGATAAAGTCATGGATTGACAATGTAGGTCTTCTCAGTGATAATATACACATGAACAACCGTTTTTGCATGGAACATAATAAACATCAATTTTTTAAGGCTCTGCCAAGCCTCCTTTTCTTGAGGAAGGGGTAGATGTTAATTTTATCGTTAAGACCTGGTGGGTGGTCTGATTTGCATCGAATGATCCACCTGGTTTCATATTCTAGGGTAAGTGTCTCCACATCCCCTCCTCTTAGTGTTTGAGTAATGTTTTGTATAACAAAAAATGTCCATTACCAGCACAAATTCACATTGTTCTGCTTTATCTGGTAGGTCTTTTCCTCACTATCACAGACCTGCTGTGAGGCACAGGCTGAGGGTTCCAGGGAAGTAAATTGTCAAAGGAAAAAACTTCAAAGACCAATACACGTAAGGTTCAGTTAAGGCACTTTTAATTGACTTGCTGCAAGGAGACAAAAACATGCAAATACAAGGATTTGTCTAACTACTAACAGGAAGTATGTTCATTCTTATACTATTTTACAAGACATGGCCTTCTAAGCTGACGTAATCAAACACAACTTTCAGTATTGTTCTACAGCAGATGTTACTCAGATTTTCTGCTGACATGACTAGATTTGTGAGAACATTTTGAGAAAAACAACCTGGCCTTGGTGACCATTAATCCATTTACAAGCGTCTATTATACAGTGTTACATTTCAAGGTGCTTTTCTAACTCAGATACAAGCAAATGCTGATTGCAGTTCATATTTTCAAGCAAGCTTTTTACTAATTATCTGTAACTTCTATAGCTGTGTATTTTCTCACAGCACAGCGGAACTTCTTGTCTAAGTTTCATACAAGTAGTATTTATCTATTCATTATTTTCCTAACGCAAGCAGAAATCACCTGCTTCTCAGTAAATTTCCAAGGCGCAAGCAAGATTTTAGCTAACAATACAAGGTCAGAAAGCAACTGTAGTTTGTACAGATTTATGCAGTATGAAATAGAATAAATGTGTTAACCCTTTTCAAGCTCTAAATGCACTAAGCATATTGCTAATACACACATTAATACATATTTTTCTAACATAAATATTGTGGGAAGAAATATCCAAGGAATTGTTATGGCTAGGCTTGTATAGGCCCTAGGGCCGATAGTCTAGTACCAATCTATGAACCTATAAATAGTGCCCTATCCTTACACTGGAGTCTGACTGTCATGAGTCTGTCACTAATTCTGATGACATCCCTTATTGTCTTCTGAAGCCTCTTCCTCACTATAATTTCTACACCATTTATAGCCTGCCCTTCTCCTGAGTATTAGACTCTGCACACCAAGCCAAGTGACTTTACTGCATTGCTATTCCATCTTGTCTCCTGGATACATACAATGTCCATCCTCCTCTTTATCTTCATGTCATTTATGTCCAAACTCCATCCTGTCAGTGACCCTACACTAACTGTAAGAATTCTTAGTTCATGTTTGGTGGGTTAGTGGGTTTTATGTCCAGATTTCGATCTACAGAGCTATCCCAGGTAACTCAAGCTGGGAAACGGGACACCAGTTGGCCAGTAGCTTACTGATCCAGGGCTGCTGGACTTTCTGATGGGCACATACTGGCTAACAGGGGCACATAACCTCTTCCACTATTAGCATGGGTTCATGGCATAGGTTGGAGTAGGATGGTTCCTCAAACCACTTATCCCCGTCCAATTCCCATACCCATTTGGCAACATTAGTCAGCACAACCAAATCACCTAGAGCCATATTTTAAACTATCAGCCTCTACTCCCTGCTTCCTCTCTCAAGGAAAAGAAACTAAACTACCCTGCTCTACACTGTGCTGTTCCGGCCTATATATTTCTAAGAACCTACCTTCCAGCCTATATTTTCCAAGAACCTACCTACCTGGAGACAAGGGACCCTTTCAACATTAAACCGTGGTGTCATCTCTCAGCCTCTACTCCCTGCTTCCTCTCTCAAGGAAAAGAAACTAAACGTATGTTACCTATGTCCTGCCTGTAACATTTACTACTGCCTGCTATTATTTCAGGGGTTCTAAAGCTCGTCCTGAGCCCAGTCAGCCAGCAGCCTCTTACCCCCTAAAACTAGCTACCTTAGTATACACATATCCTATACCACCTTCAGTACCCCACTTACTACTTTTTTCTCACTCCCCTAAATTATCAAGAGCCTACCCTCCCCATTATAGTTGATTGTATTACCAGCTTTGCCCTGCAAGTGGCACCCCTATCCCATCTAAGCTTTTCTCCTGCCTATCTCTTTCACATTCTACCATTATGACTCCATACTTCTATTAACTGAACTACTCTAACACTTTACACTGTACCCTTTTTCTTACTTATCACACTCTCCTGTTCTATAACAGCCTCCCCACCTATCTGTGTTCCTTCCCACTTTAGACTTGCTAATCCTTTCCAAACGTAATCAGCTTTGCTGACTGATTGTCTCTCCTCAGCTGCTCCATTGCCTGTCTAAGACTGTGGTCCTTGGACCCTTCTCCCTTCTCCACCACCTGTACTTATCTTATCCCAAAGCCCTTACCTGTCTTCAGTTCTCTGCATTCCTGGTTTCTGGAGTCTTCAGAAACTCATGCTCCACCGTGAGGATAACCAATAGACCTCTTCGCCTGTCTTCTCCCCCTCCTGACTCATCACCCTTCTCCCCTCCCCTTCCCGCCTTTTATTCTTTTGAAAGACATAAATACCCCTACTTTGGCGTGGCGCCATCTTTATTACCCTAGCATTGCCCCTGGCTGCTGTCTGCTCTGGTCCGGCATCTTTTCCCCCTGGTAAGTAGCGAACAGTTGACTGTATATGTTTCACCCTTTGACAATGGTTCGTAACTGTTTTTTCTTACATGCTTAAAGACGGTTATTATTATGTACTACTGTGTGCGCCTTAGCATTATAACCTTCTCTGCTAGTCAAAGATTATAACTGCTTGCAATAACACGCCAGGAAAGGTCGTTTAATGCTCAATTGCCCTCGTGGTACCTCTCCATGAACGGCTATGTTTCAAGTGCCGGAATGATGGCGTTAACAGCTGATTAAATATTCTGTGGCTTGAGCTACTTTTACAACATTAATTGTAAAGCTGGTATAGCTGCTATATTGTACTTTCCATGTTGTTTCTATGTTTGTTATGCCGTACAAATGTCTTGAAAGGCTTTGAGAGGTCGGAATTGTTGTTTCTGTGCTTATGTTGACAACAGTTATCTTAAAAGGCTTTGCGAGGTCAGAATTAAGTTGGTAAAGGCTTCGTAGACAGCTGCATTGTTTGGACTACACTTAAATGTCCGTTGCTGACTTGCCTGTTAAATAGTTCATGATATGTTTCGTCTCTGCTTGTTCCTGCTAAAACAATTAGCACGGATACTCCCTACAAGCCAAAACGGTAGCTGTTTCTACTGCTTGGTTTCTAGCTTTAACCTGCAACAGCTGTTTTCATAAATTGAGAGCCAAGCGAGTCGGCGGCTTAAACAGACCCATTTTACCTGCCCTGACTTCTGTTTCCTCAGGTTAATTTTAGCCTATAATTGCTATAATACTATAATTACAACCAGCTTTATTTGAGGGCTTTCAATATCTACTGTAGGTCTTTCGGAACTAAATTGTGTAGTTGTAACTGGGTTCGCAAGTCGGAAGCCATAGGCGGTAACAGTGTGGAGCTAGCTTCACTCGAGGGCTTACAGCTACTGATGTTTGTCCTTTTTGAGCTACACCTCATAGCCTGTAATGTCTGAATTGCAAGTCGGGTGCTGAATCTCCTTTTCGGAGCTATTTTTCTAGACTGACTCGGCCACATTACAAATAGGAGGCTACAGCCTAATTTCTAGTTCCGATATTCAAGATAGAGTAGATTACTAATATAGAGCTCAGTTTCTACTTTCTATACCCATATTGCACTGTATGACTAGTAGCAGTCCGTAGCCCACGTGGAGGCTCCTATGTGCGCAATCAAACGCCATAGTTGATGCAACCACTACGGGTGCCATGACATTTTAGGACGCTTGGTAACTTACCATCTTTTATTGTGTACAGTAGAAGTATTATTAATTACACACATATTTACTTAATTAATATGACCACGCTGAAGCTATAACACGCCCAGCAGGAATATTGGAGACTACATCTTCTTACACTACGCTAGCTAATTACTTATATAAGCGGCTGGGTAATGCCTTTAGCATTTTGCTAACCACATGGAAGCTTATGTCATGCTGTATATTAATAAACGTGCTGCCTCCTAGTTCAAAGCCTAGTGTAAATGGTGAACCTGCTACCAGTCCTAACTCTCACCAAGTGATAAAACATAGCAATCCTGTTTATTTCTATGCATTGTTCCTGATTTTGGCTGTACTGTTTTTTAATATTCTTGACTGAGTATGTCCTTGAGCTCATGAGTTGTATGTAGCCCTACTGAGCCTCCAGAATATAACCTGCTTGGAAATTAGTAACATAGTACTTAACAGTGAATGTACATTGTCTAACTGTTATTTTGCTCAACTTTGTACTAACTAACATACTTATGTTAATGCTAGTTTCTTGCTACTCACCACCACTGTTGTCTCTTTCTCTCTCTCTCCCACAAGTACCCTGCTCTACACTGTGCTGTTCCGGCCTATATATTTCTAAGAACCTACCTTCCAGCCTATATTTTCCAAGAACCTACCTACCTGGAGACAAGGGACCCTTTCAACATTAAACCGTGGTGTCATCTCTCAGCCTCTACTCCCTGCTTCCTCTCTCAAGGAAAAGAAACTAAACGTATGTTACCTATGTCCTGCCTGTAACATTTACTACTGCCTGCTATTATTTCAGGGGTTCTAAAGCTCATCCTGAGCCCAGTCAGCCAGCAGCCTCTTACCCCCTAAAACTAGCTACCTTAGTATACACATATCCTATACCACCTTCAGTACCCCACTTACTACTTTTTTCTCACTCCCTAAATTATCAAGAGCCTACCCTCCCCATTATAGTTGATTGTATTACCAGCTTTGCCCTGCAAGTGGCACCCCTATCCCATCTAAGCTTTTCTCTTGCCTATCTCTTTCACATTCTACCATTATGACTCCATACTTCTATTAACTGAACTACTCTAACACTTTACACTGTACCCTTTTTCTTACTTATCACACTCTCCTGTTCTATAACAGCCTCCCCACCTATCTGTGTTCCTTCCCACTTTAGACTTGCTAATCCTTTCCAAACGTAATCAGCTTTGCTGACTGATTGTCTCTCCTCAGCTGCTCCATTGCCTTTTTCTACCCGCTCCGTTCGCCCTGCGGGCTCACTCCGCTCCCCTACCCTACCCCCAAATCTCACCCACCCCCACTGCATCTACATTTATACTTGGCAGACCACTCCTACATCCTGTCTACCATTTACACCCCACCCATTGCTCCACCTTCTTCCTCTCTACCTCACAAACTCCTCCCTTTCACCATCATCTTCCCCCTCCCCCTATAATCCATCTACTCATACCACCCTTCATACTGAACACAACAGCTATTCCTAAGCCTCCTACCTAAACTACATATTCTAAGTCACCAGCCTCAACATGTTTGCTAAATTAACATCAATCTCAATCCAACTACTACTAATACTAAACCTTATTTATATCTATCACCTCACCCAGCCCAACTCCACAACTCACACACCACTACTTCACTCAACCAGCTCACTCCCTTCAACCCACTCAAACTCATTTGCCTCAATCTCCCCTGCACTGTATCCCATAAAGACCCATCTATTTTTTAACTACAAACTAATCTCTACTTATAAACCCTTTAGCTCCTCTCTAACCTCCAATATCCACATAAACCCAACAAAACACATGATACAAATAAGACAATCCAAACACCACACCAACTTTTCCCAATTCCTATCAACCATACTTCTATCAGGAGATATACACCCTAACCCAGGCCCAAACACCACTTACCCTACATCTAAATCTATCCTACTAGCTTCGCTAAATGCCCGAAGCATAGTTAACAAAATCCCCAATTTTCATGCCTGGCTTCACCATAACAAGCCTGACATCCTAGCTATTTCAGAAACCTGGTTAAAACCTCACATAAAAGACGCTGAAATAGTACCACCAAACTACTCCATCATCAGAAAAGACCGGGTACAGAAAAGGGTGGGGAGTAGCTCTACTTTACTCATCCTCCCTATCCATTACTCCCTACAACAAACCCATTCCACAATTCTCCAATGCAGAATTAGTTCTAGCTCTTTTTTCTTTAAATAAACACAAACACATTTGCATAGCGTCACTTTACATCCCCCCTGGAGACAATATCTCAGTACTTGAAGATATACTATCCTGGCTTTCTACCAACATCAGCAATGAAACTATTATCATGGGAGACACCAATATTAATTGGTCTTCCATTCATTCACCTACACACCGCCTAAACATTAACCTTTATAAGTACTCTCAGCTCATCAACCTCCCTACTAGGCCCTCTAAAGACTTCTCCAGTGGAAGTACCCTAGACTGGATCTTAGTCTCTCACCCTCACAACTACAATGATAGTGGAACTCTTCCTAATTCCCTCAGCGACCACCTTCCCATTTACACCAGACGTCTTCCATCTCCATTACAAGTTACCCATAACTACATCAGTACTCGCTATCTAAAGAAATTCAACCCAATAGCCTTCTCTGACTCCCTAAAATCAATAAACTGGAACCCCTAAAACTCTACCCCTAGATAATGCTGTTGAACACTTCAATACAACTTTCCTAAAACTGCTAGATAGTTTTGCCCCATAAAAACCAAAAGAATAAGTAACAAAATCACCCCCTGGCTAACAAAAAACACAAAACCACTATGCGACTCAGAGACAAAACATGGTCTCGCTACCAAAGAAACAAAACTCCTACCACCCTTAATGAATTCAAAACACTTCGCAATAGAGTTAAAAAGCTTATCACAATTGATAAACAGAATTATTTCTCCTTACTACAAAACAACCACAAAACCAATCCACAAAAATTCTGGAAAGGCATCACTACCCTCCTAAAACCTGGCTCAACAGAAAACCCAAGCCCAGACCCAAATGCACAAGATATAGATCTGGCTACCCAATTCAATTCATTTTTCATAGACTCTATTTCCAAGCTAACCTCATCCTTCTCTAATAACACCTCACCCCCTACTACTGCAACTTTCCTATCATCACCCCCTTCATCTCCAGCCTCCCAACTCCCATCATTCTCCCTAAAACCCATTCCTACTTCTACCATAAGAAAACTCCTCCAAAAGCTAAAACCATGCTCCAATGCCCCCGATAACATTCCATCATCCTTCCTCAACATAGCTGCCGAAGCCATTGCCTTCCCCATCAGCATCCTAATCAATCGCTCTATCCAAGAAGGTCTTGTACCCAAACTCTGGAAAAGGGCTTTCATCATTCGCCTGCACAAAGGAGGCAATAATAACAATATTACTAACTTTCGTCCCATCGCCATCCTCTCTCCTATATCAAAACTCCTAGAGAAATGTATCCATCTTCAACTCCTTCCCTATCTCTTAGAAAACAGCTTACTAACTTCCACACAACATGGATTCAGACCAGGTCACAGTACCATGACTGCCCTCCTTTCCTTCCTGGAAACTGTAAATAAAGACAGAGATTCTGGCTCCACTGTATCTACCCTCTTTCTTGACCTGTCTAAGGCCTTTGATACTATCTCTCACAACCTTCTCCTTACTAAACTATCTAACTTAAACCTATCCCCTTCCTCTCTCAATTGGTTCACCAGCTATCTCTCTAACAGACAACAAGCTGTCAAGTGGAAAAAAGCCATCTCCACTTTGCTTAACACACCCACTGGTGTCCCCAAGGATCCATCTTGGGCCCTCTCCTTTTCAATATATTCATCAACAATTTTTTCCATTCAATTCCCCAGGCTAAACTTATTCAATATGCAGATGATTCTACAATTATCTGTGCAGCCAGATCCATCCCCACTCTTTTACATCTAACTCAAGATGCCTTCTCTACCACAGAACAGTGGATGAAGGACAATCATCTAGCACTCAATGCATCAAAACCAAACTTATGGTATTTACCCCTCAAAAACCACAACCTTTGATAGTACACTATTCTCCATCACTAGCCAAAATAATACACCTCTCGAACTAGTATCTGAAACCAAACTACTAGGAGTCCAGATTGATGACCAGCTTAGATTCAAAAGCCACCTATTACTAAACATAAAAAAAACCCACCAGAAACTCGGCATGCTGTACCGTAACAATAAATTCCTCACTACATCTACAAAGATCACTCTTGCTACTACATTTCTCATCCCCTCTCTCCTGTATGGTGCCCCTCTCCTAACAAACCTACAATCATCTCTCAAAAGTAAACTGTCCTCCTGTTATAATAAGATTGCCAAATTTGCCACCAGCCACAAATCATCTACCCATCACTGTACATCTCTGCACAAACTCAATTGGCTAGAGCTTCCTCACTATCTCTCATATACTCAGCTCACTTTTGCTCACAAACTAATTTTTCAACCCTCACTTTGTCCCTCTCTCAACTCTACCTTTAAAATGCACATGCCACAAAGACTCCTAAGATCTAATAATCAAAACCTAATAGAACTGTACAAACCAAAAGCAATGTGAAAAGCCGGTAAAACTCGTTGAATGGTTCACTCACCAAAACAAGAACACAATTGTCAAAAGAAGCTGTGAACCAACCACCAGGAACTCTCAACTGAAAATTCTTGTCAATCCAAAAGCTGGAACAGAGATATTCACCAAATAAAACATCCAAAGATAGTCCATAAACTCACTTAAACGTATTATTCCTTCCTTAGAATAAAAAGATGCCACTCCGTCATAAAAACGAGCAATCTTTTATTAAGAACAAACAAGAATAAGCGCTTTCACGCGGTTAAAACCACGCTTCATC
Source organism: Protopterus annectens (assembly GCF_019279795.1). Lineage (NCBI taxonomy): Eukaryota > Metazoa > Chordata > Ceratodontiformes > Protopteridae > Protopterus > Protopterus annectens. Next base: position 1,278,065,512 of record NC_056744.1, read on the forward strand.
AGATTCCATTAATACAGTGCATAAGCTTGAACTTTTATATTGTCAAAGGCGGGAAAGAACATTAATTAGTGTGCCAATTAGCAAATAAATCACATCATTGTACATATTGCTAGGCAACTGTTGTATCAAAGACATTACGACTTTAAAACCATCAATGTAAAAAACATAAATATACACTTAGTCTCCAACTTACATATATAGCTCAAAATGCAGAGTTTAAAGCCATCACACAAAGTGTTATTCCAAGCCATTTGTTTATAAACCATGTTGTTGGTCCTAGTTGGAAAAGTGCGACACTTGAGCCTTATGTTAGTATATAAGGAACTGTCCTCATGGATACTTTCAATAAGTCTGCACATTATGTTTAATAGATCCAAGCAATAACACACAGCGATGCAATCGACTCACACTTTCATACTTATTGCACTTCAGCCCTCAATCACTACCTAACTACTCAAGTAAAAGCGGAGCCGTCCATCCGACTCTAACTAATCAATCACAATGCCAATCACTCCCATATTAAAATACTATAAAACATTCCATCATATGTATTTCAAACCAAAAAGTACAGCCACGCAAAACCACCATACTCAACATGGCCAAACGTAAAAAATGCACTTACCAAAACTATCACATTCACTCTTCAAAATCGTCCCATACCACGACATCTGTTCCGGACGAACCCAAACTGTGTGTAAGGCAAAGAATACACCATCACATACCTAAATGTCCAAACCCCGAACAAAATAGTACAAAAAGTATGGTTATGACAAGCAAACGGGACTACCCTCACTGACGAGGGCGTGTATACAAACAATGCGTAAGCACGTAGGTATAAAACTGAGAGCTATAAACCATACCGTTTACAGGAATCCCAGCTAATTATGTATTAAGCTTCATCATATGTAACATGGCCTGCCTAACATGGACACCAAGCCAAAAAATCAAAAATCAAATGTAAATACTGGACGCTAATCGGTATAAGATCAAGTTGAGCAGTCAACGTCAACAATACCAGTCGCTGATCAATGCACAGCCAGAACAGCAGTACTGAAACACTCAATCAATGGGAATCACATCTCATTCCATAGTAAATGCAGTACTTCCAAGCAAACACTATGCAAGAGCAAGACACTCAAATATAAATATACACCAAAAAATATATATGATATATACAGTGAGTAAAAAATAAAAAATAATAATGAAACTGACATTAATGTACAATCCATAAAAACTAATATAGTCAAGAATCCATATATGACTGGGCTAACATGAAGGCCCATCCTTTCATACTCAACCTAAATTTCATATCACAATAAACACAGAACCTAATAGGCAGACATTGTTAATACATACAAAAAAGCTTCTATATATGTATATAAATACGAAGCATGTAAAGACAGTATATGTATTAAATTATACAAAATACATATGTGATGTGACCTAACAATAGAACTAAAAATAAAAAAATGAAAATAAGACATAAGAATATATATATATAAATGATGATAAATGTATTCACTCAATATACATCCTAGGTATACTATCATTATGCTATGATCACTCTATAAATTATTAAGATCCTATTGGTCAGTATTCTTTGAAAAGTCAATCAAAAACTGATACATGTCTACTTATTTGAGTACTAGTCAAAAGTTCTTAAGACCACATATTATCAATTATGAAAAGCAAAGACACTAATATTACATATGTCTATACATGACTTGAATACTAGGCTCAATTATACAACCTGATATATAAATTTCAAGACCAATGATCCTTAAATAGGACCTATGTAGAAAGGCAATAATGTGTCTAACATGTTTCAATTACACATGAATAGGCATAACAACAGTGAACCTCACTGCGGACTATTTAAAAAATACTAACATAAAAATATGAATATAAATGACTAAAAATGTGAATACATACAAAACAACCCATATAGTCTGAGTGAAATCTAATCTACACATAAACTCAAAACTAATGATGCAAATATATATGCAAACATTATTTACATTGAAGAACTAGAAGTTGATATTAAGGACCATTAACGTGATAATAGTACTGGTTTCAAAGATATGGAACTATTGATGCCTGGTGCTAAATGGGCTCCTAGTTTCAAAATCCAGTGTAATTCAGTGGTAGCCAGATTATTTTCCTTATTACCTTCTCTATTACTTTCATTCACTATCTGTAGGACCCTGAATGTAAATGAATGTGATGGATACTCAATAACATGTTTTGCTAAAGCATTCGTCTCCACCCTCTTTCTGATGTCATATAGATGATTATAAATACGTTCATGTAGTTTTCTTTTAGTTAAACCTACATAGAACGATGCACATTTGATACAAGTGGCAAGATATATGACATTATTAGAGTTGCAATTAGCAAAGAAATGTGGTATGAAGGTGTAATTCATTGTTGGATGCTTAAAGGCCTGTTCTTTTGTAATGTATTTGCATCTGTTGCATCCATAGCAAGGAAACGTACCTTGCTTGTGTGAAGTGACCAAAGTTCCTTTCTGTCCTTCCATAGTAATATATGTATCTGCACAAAGGATCCTTTTCAGGTTCTTACTGTTCTTATAAAGGAACACTGGATTCTCGCCTATGAGCCCATTAGTTATAGGATCTGTGATCAATATGTTATAATAAGATTGCCAAATTTGCCACCAGCCACAAATCATCTACCCATCACTGTACATCTCTGCACAAACTCAATTGGCTAGAGCTTCCTCACTATCTCTCATATACTCAGCTCACTTTTGCTCACAAACTAATTTTTCAACCCTCACTTTGTCCCTCTCTCAACTCTACCTTTAAAATGCACATGCCACAAAGACTCCTAAGATCTAATAATCAAAACCTAATAGAACTGTACAAACCCCTTCACTCTCCAGGACAAAACCTCCTATCCTATGCCCTGGCACGCATATGGAACTCACTTCCTCCCTCTATCCGTACCACCACCAACCTCCCTGCCTTTAAAAAATCACTGCACTCATATTTAACATCCTCATGGGAATGCTCCTGCACACACCGCTCATAGCCTATTCCTCACCTCTTACAAACAACCATATCATATATTACGAAACACCAATTTAGCCAACTGTAACAACATCTTATCATTTAACAATCCCTACAATTCCACTCATGGAACTATATATTTACACAACAGCAATGCTTGCTCCTATTCAGAACTTAACTCAAGGATCTTTATTTCATCTACTTATATCTTAATTTTCCTACAAAATAAAACCCATAACTTATCACTGTAACTGCTTAACCTTTGTTTTGTTTTTCTCTGTAACCCACAAATGATTTAAATTTTAAACTGCTGTAATTCTTTTGTTACCATTGTTTAAAGATTTGTCTCTAATCTACAAATGATTGAAATTGTAAACTAATGTAATCTTTTTGTAATGTTTGTTTTGGAGCTTTTCTCCCCAGGACTCCATTGAAAATGGGTTCTTTTTGGCCCAGTGGACTATCCTGGTAAACCAACTGCAAATAAATAAAATAAATAAATAAATAAATCAAGTGTTTTGCCCTGTCATAGTGTGCAGTCTGTTTTCCGTGTTCTTCTATCTCTAGGATACTGCGTACCACAACAGATTTCCAAAGTGGTTGGGTCTGTACAACTCTTCTCCCTATAAGGCACCATGTAGAGTCTGTGCTGCTGCCCACAACTCCACTATTTTGGTGATTTTCAGATGGAAACACTCAGCATGTTTTTTCGAGGTGGGAGGAACCCCACAGAGACACAGGGAAAACATGAAAACTCCAAACAGGCATTGACCAGTGGTCAGGATGGAATCTTGTCCTTTCTGCATGTGTGGTGAAGATCTTAACTAGTTATGCCAACTGGTGTACATAAACCTGATTCCTAATTTTTTCCTTACTTAAAGATGGGGAGGGGGGGTCTATAAAATCCTGCTGTATATTATTGTATTTTTTATCCTTATCCGAAATACCTACTAATAAAATTTCACACTATTGGTTTATTGATAATAGTTGATGATTCAAAGAACAAACTTTGTTAATTAGTGGTTATGGATCTCTTTAATTGTAAAATTCATATACAGCCTGTGTTTATGTAGAAATTTCTAAGCTGATTTATTAATTACACAGTTATAGACTGATTAATATATTACCATTAACATTTAGACATACTGCTAACATAATCAAACCATTAGTCAAGGAACTGTTTTGTCCTGTTCTGCATATGTCATTGTTATTGCTTGCATTTAGTGTGTAAGGGAACTTTGTCACAATGATATGCACTGATTTTCTTCTGAATGTATGACTGAGCAACATTCAATGCATTCTATTTATTTCTTACATTTGCTTGGTATTGAAAAACTCTGCCACATATCCTGGGGTATGCTTGAAAAAGGTCTTTGGACCAGTGTACTTACTCATTTAACAAACAGTAATAAATAAATAAATAAATAAAAATAAATAAACAGTCACACATTGGACTGTTTGAGATTTTATTTATTTTATTTTATTTTACATTTGTTGACCGGGCTAGTCTAGCTGGAGAAATTTCCATTTTCAGTAGCGGCCCGGGGAGAAAAGCTCCACAGAGTAAGATACATACAGAAAAACTATCATACAAAAAATATAATAATAATAATAACAATAATAATGGAGTTAATGATAGGGTTTGCAAAAAAACAAAAACTAGTAAACCCTTCAATGTAAACTACTACTACAGGAGTTAATTACTATGACACACAATACAGTCTAAATCACATTTTACAAGTTGAAAAAAACTTATTAGATATAGTAAACAAAAGAATGTAGGTGAGGAAAGTAGGGTGAAACGAAAGTAGGGGAAAAGATAGGGATAAAATGTGGAGAAAAAAAGAGCAAGTAATGCAGATAACAGGTAGAGAAGTAGTGGGGGGAGAAGAGAAAGACAAATAGTGAGAAGAGTAACAAGGAGTAAGAGAGATAGTTTTATTTAGTTAGTAACAGTGAAAAGCTAATCAGGTTTACTACAAGAACAAAGCCAGTGATTTTGGAAATGCAGTTTAATATTTTGTTTGAAAAGAGGCAGTGATGTAATCTTTGTTATGTTAGTAGGTAACAAATTCCATTTTGTCCCTACAGCATTGGTAAATAGAGAGTCACCAGCATTATTATTTGATTTTATTGAACTTGTCAGGAGTTTACTGGAAGAGCGGAGAGAGTTGAGATTTTATAGGGGATTATGAGTTGTGAGAGTATTGGGGTATTATTAGGTTGGTACAATATTTTATGGGCAATACAGAGTTGATGGATTGTAAGATAGTTCTGAAACTCTGGCCAGCCTATAAGTTTTAAGTTAAGACAGTGATGTGTTTTATAGGGGTTACCGGTAGCAAAGCGGGCAATGTTATTATAGCAGGTTGCCAGTTTGTTAAGGCTGGTTTTTTTTAGGTTGGTGAAGATAGGTGAAGCATATAGAAGAGTAGAAATAAGATGGGAGTGAGCAATCCTTGTTCTAGTAGAAGGTGTAAGAAATGGTCTAATTCGATATTGTATTGAAAGCATATATCGAAAACATTGGGACATCTTGCTAACAGATCCAGTTATTTCTGAGATATTGAGCCAAGAACCAAAATTTACATATAAAAATAAGTTGAATTTACACAGAATGTTATGTGGTCCGAATAGGTTTGACATAAATACAACTAGTAATCATAAAATGACTAAAAAATGTCAAAAATGCAATTATTGCAAATTCATTAAAGAAACTGATAAATTCAATCATCCTATTACAGGACAAGAATTTTATTTCACAGTTTCTGCCACTTGTGAGACCTGCCATATGGTGTACCTGGCAACCTGTGTACACTGCCCTGCATTTTATGTAGGGAAGACGGACAGAAAGTTTAAAGACTGGATTAGGGAACACTTATATAAAATCAAAGTCAGATGTTCTTCAAATGCTCTGTCTAGGCATGTAATTAATACATCTACCCAACATAGCTTTTTGTTTCAAGTAATTCAAAACAATGTTCTATCTCGTAGAAGAGGAGATATTTTTAACACCACGGAACAGATAGAGGCCAAATGGATCATCAGGCTTAGGGCTGATTTGTACCCAGGCCTCAATGACAGAGTCTCCATCAAACCTATACTTAAAGCTAGGAAACTTCATTGAAGCTTTTCACCCCTTTGCCACCCCTCATTAACATTTGGCTGGTTTTACTTTTATATTTATAACATTTTCATACCTCACATTTTTCCATTTCTGTCTCCATCGTTGTCTCTGTATTTTACTCTGCAGGCTTATTAGGGGCCAATTGTTATGAAAGATGCTGATATACCATGTATTCCTCTTTCATCCAGCACACATATTTCACCTGATTTTGCACATTTAGTATTTATATTTTTATGTTTATAATATCAGCTGTTATTAACATCTTTGCGTGTGCACATATCTGTTTTGAATGATTTATGCTGTTACAGATATTATGATGTTTAGAAGCACACGCTGTACAAATTTTAGATGCAGTCTTTTGAATGATCATTTTTGTACAGTTATAATTATGCTAAATAGATCATGTGTAGATATTAATATCTTTATTAATTTGATCCCTATTTTAAACATGTATTTATACATACAAGTATTTCAAATGGGATTATATAGCTTATTATTAAATACTAAACATGCATGCCATTTTTGTTACTAGTATGCATATAAGTGCAGTATTTATAGGAAGATAGTATGTAATTGTGAAACACCTTATTTGCTGCATACTGTCTATGAGATGGTTACATAGATATTTAAATTATTTTAAAACATTTTGAATGTTACATGCAGCAGCAGTTAAAGTAGGGTGAAATGTTATTTTAGAACATTTTTATTGTACATTGTTTACAAAATGTCTGCATATATATTTTAAATATTTTAAACAATTTAAAACATTTTATAAGATTTTACATTTAGTAGGATGTGGCATCAGAGTTGTTTGTAGCGTTTTACTACAAAAGTGATGTCAGTTTAAATATTTTATGTATAACAGGATGTGACATCAGAGTTGACTTCAGTATGTCCAAACAGGATGTGACATCAGTAGTTGACTCTAGCATTTTGCTATAAAAGGGATGCTAGTATGTTTGTTTGTTAGTGGCCTGATGAAGATTCGTTGAAAGCGCTAGCCCTGTGTTCTAATTATTTTAATAAACGTGGTTTCTACTGGATGCTTGGATTTATTTTTACATGCTGGCTGCGTGTTTTTTTCTACAAGCTATTGCCCAGTGGATGAGTAGGTTCGAATGAACACTCTATGGCGATTTTGACTTAGGTGAAGCATATAGAAGAGTAGAAATAAGATGGGAGTGAGCAATCCTTGTTCTAGTAGAAGGTGTAAGAAATGGTCTAATTCGATATAAGGATCCTATCTTTCTGTTAACTAGTTTTATGGAGTTGTTAATGTGTAGGTCAAATGAGAGATTATTGTCAATTGTAATACCTAACAATTTAGTTGATGTGTCAGGTGAGATGATAGTGGCACTGTTGGAAGAGATGGAGAAATGTAAGGGGGAGGTCCTGGATGTGGGGGTAAAAAGAAGAAGCTTGTTTTTTTTAGCATTTAGTAAGAGGAAACGACTAGAGAACCATGTTTCTATGGTATTGAACACTTTTTGGGTGAGAGAGATAAGTTCTGGAGTAGAGGATGCTGAGCAGATGAGCGTAGAGTCATCAGCGTATTGAATGCAGGTTGCTTGAGGGATTATTGTTTGAAGATCATTAATGAAGAGGGAGAAGAGAAGTGGGCCAAGGATAGAGCCTTGTGGAATGCCAATGGAAACAGGCAAAAGAGAAGAGGTGTGGTTATCCCAAAGAACAGCTTGTTTTCTGTTTGTAAGGTAAGATTTAAACCATTTAATGGCTGGGCTATCAAATGAGAGGGATTCAAGAGTATTAAGTAATAAGGGGTGGTTGACCATATCGAATGCTTTGGAGAGGTCAATGAAGAGGGCAGAAGAGAGTAAGTTGTTGTTTCGGTTCTGATTAATAGTATCTACAAAAGAAAGCAGAGCAGTGGTGGTACTGTGATGTGGTCTAAAGCCATGTTGACAGTTTGCTATTATGTTGTGATGAGAGAGATATTGTACAAGTTGAAGGTGGATACATTTTTCCATAATCTTAGCCAAAGGTGAGAGGAGAGCAATGGGTCTATAGTTAGAGTAGTCAGTTGAATTTCCACCTTTGTGCAGTGGGATAATATGAGAGACCTTCCAAATGTCAGGGATGATTCCTTCTTTGATTGTCCTATTTATGAGAATAGATATGGGATTTGCAATTTCCTTGGCAGCCTTTTGAAGAAAAAGAGAAGGGAGCTTATCAGCAGAAGGGGTACACGGTTTGAGTTTGAGAAGAAGTCTATGAATGTATGATGTAGAGATAGGTTGTAGTGAAAATTTAAAGGAGGAGTTTGTTAGGTTACTTGGTGGACAGAAGTTGTTGGCATTAAGTTGTTTAGCTAGAGCTTGAATAGTTTCTGTGAAGAAAGAGTTAAAAGCAACTGCAGTTTGTTGTGGGGTATCAGGGTCTGCGTTTAATGGGGAAGGTGTTTTGGAAGTTCCTGGGGAGAGGAGTTTATTTATTGAGGACCAGAATAGTTTAGAATTATTAAGATGAGTTTGTTGTAGTTCGATATAGTATTTCTTTTTGTCAGCTATCACTGCTTTTTTAGTTAGATTTCTAAGCTGTCGGAAGTTTAGAAGATCAGTGTTAATTCTGTGGGATCTCCATCTAGCCTAGACTTTGTTCCTAGTGAGAATGAGCTTTTTGGTTTCATGGGAGAGCCAAGGGGCTGTATTAGATTTCATTCTAATAGTACGTTCAGGAGCATGTATGTCAAGAATGGATAAAAACATTTTGTTAAAATGTAGTACTGCATTTTCAAGAGGAAGTGTTTTTAAGGGGTTCCAGTTACATGCCCTGAGTTCAGTTCAAAATGTTTGATGGTGTGTATTTTTCTAGTAATGTGGGGGTTTAGACAATCAGCTTTTTCTCTTGTTATAAAAGTTAAAGAGTGATCACTGACATCGTCTGGCAAGGTTCCTACTTTGTAATCATTTTTTTCTCTGTTTATAAGTATCCAGTCTAAGATGCTTTCTCTATTAATATGTTTATCGAGCCTAGTAGTTGAGGTGATGGTTTGGGTGAAACCGTGAAGGTTGATATGAGATGATGGATTTTCTGCATTAATACTATTCCAGTCTATGTTCAGGTCACCTAGTATGATGGTTTCCTGTGGATAAGTGGCCGATATGCAACTAAGATAATCTTCAAGGGTTGGTATATTGTTACCAGGAGGCAGGTCGATACAGATGATATAAAGGGATTTTTTGGAATTTAATTGGAGGTTGATCATGATGGCTTCTATCTTGCTATCTTGAGTTGGTGAGGCTGGAAGGGTAGTGATATTTAGATGATTTTTAAAAAGAATTGCAACACCACCACCTTTTCTTTTGGGACGGTCGAGTCTTACTATATTATAGCCTTGGGGAATAATCTCAGTGTCTTTAGTGCTAGGTTTTAGCCAGGTCTCTGAGAGGCAGAGAATATCAAATGAGTGTGTGTGAAGGAGGGCATGTAGGTATGGTACTTTGTTGTTTAAGCTTTGGGTATTAAGATGTCCTATTAAGAAGCTATTATTGGTTTTAGGCATAGGCACCAGGGGGGAAGGGAGAGAAGGGTCAGGGTTAGGGTGGATGTCACCATCTTGAAGGGTAGGATTACTATGTTTGATTACAAGGAAGTGCCTTTGTAAGGTTAGTATTTTAGTTTTATTATCAGATGTTGTGACATAGTTGAGATGTCTAAGTCTGTGGAATTTAGGTAGTTGATAATTGGGGCTAGAAGAAGTAAAAGGATATGAAATAAGTGGAATGAGAAATGTTAAGGTGTGTTTGTGAGGATGGAGAGATTGGACATCAAGTGGTTTCTCGTAACAGGACAGGAGATAGACTGAGCATAGGGTGGAAAACAGCAGGAATGAGAGTAAATGCTGGGTTGGCAGGTATGTAGCCATTGTAAGACGAGTATGAGAAGTAAGAGAAGGATGTAGAAAGTATAAGAGGCAAGATATAGAAGGGGGTATTCTACTGTTGAGTAGATATATAAATATAAAAGGAATAGGCAAAGAGGGGAATACGAGTAATACAGTGAAGGGATATAGGTTAAAGTGGGGTGGTTAAGTAAAAGATGTAGAGAGGAGGAAATAGGAAGAATACAGTGGGAGTGTGTAGTGTTGAAGGGGTGTGTGTATGGGTGGGAGGAAGTTTGAGCAGGAAGGAGAAGGATTGGAGGGGTGGGGTAGGGGCGTGGCAAGAGAGCTATAAGGTTAGGACCCCTGGGGGTGGGTGGGAATTGGGGGTAGGGAGGGGAGCGGAGTGAGCCCACAGTGCGAACGGAGTGGGTAGAAACAACAGAAGGTGGAGAGAGGAGACAATCAGAAATGCAGGTAGGTATGGCAGGAGCAGAAAGTATATGGAAGGAAGGGTAAAAAAGGAAACCAAAGTAGACCAGTGGAATAGGAAAAGGTATGCAGGAGTAGGTCAGAAAACATGCAGTAGGAGGTGAGGAAGAAATGGGTGAAGGTATAGCTGAGAAAGTCAGGCAGGGTACTGGAGCAGTACCAGCACTATTAGCAAGGAGATAGGCAGACTGTAAGGTAGAATATAGAGGTTGAGGGAGATAGGAAAACCAACATTAACTGTAAGGGCTAATCAAAGGCACAAGAAGTAGCAAGGAAGAAAGAGAGTGAGGAGAGCACCACCTAGTGGCCAGGGCAGGTAAATGAGAGGGAGAAAGGGGAAAGCAGCAAAAGGATAGGGAAGAGTCGCAAGGAAAAGGAAAAATAGTGTAATGGCAGGAGAAGGTGAGAGTGAGGGGGTAGTACAGGATAAGAGAAGGAGAGGTACTGGCTGCTAGGCACACAAGCACAGGCAAACTATTGGACTCTGTAGGTAGACTTGAGCAGAGGCTAATAAATCAACAATGCAAAGCCCATAACCTACTTTCAGTTCCTTGAATGAGGAGTAATATGGGAGGCAGGCAGACTTTCAGTCACTGTAAGCAAGGCCAGGAATCATCCGACACCAGTAGGGCGTGAGGCAGGACAAGATTCAGTAGGGAGAGCTAAGAAATTTCTAGGGGGAAGGGTTGATGGGTAGGGAGGAAGAAATAAAAAACAGAGTTAGCATAGGTATTAGATTGAAGGTATATAGTGAAATCATGTAGCAAGGAAAATCAGAGGTAAAAACAGCAGAATTATCTAGCAATCTAATACAAATAAAACTGCTTGACTGATAACAAAAGGTCACATTGTCAACAAAGCTGAAATAGAAAAGAATCTATCAATCTAACACTCAAACCTAATTAACAGTCTCTAAAGACTAGGTAGTATATGTATCAACGCTCATAAGAACAGGCAGGTAATAACACAATAAATAGTACATTGTATCCAATTCACTTCAGAAATACCGAAGTAATAAATGTTATAGGACTTATGGACAATAAGATATAAGCCTGGTCAGTCTCAGTATCAGAGGTACAGGTACTATAGCTACTAAGTTAACTGTACAAGGGGTAAGCTAGAACATTAAACCCAATATACTGTTGCAAGTAAATTGCAGAGGTTTTTACAGGGATATACCAGAGAGCACACCACTTAACTAGTGCAACGCTGACTCACGATGGAGCATTTAGCATTCATCACACAGCTAGGCTTACAAGGAGCCTTAAGCTAAAAATGGCAAAAAGGCTAGTAATAACTCTTAAAATAAGGTTAGCGACAGAGGCACCTTTAGAGACAAGCCATCAGTGCAGGGTCGCTTAGTTAGTTGAGTGGGAGTTAGCGTGTTTGCGATAGCATTTAGCGTTCATCACACAGCTAGGCTTACAAGGAGCCTTAAGCTAAAAATGGCAAAAAGGCTAGTAATAACTCTTAAAATAAGGTTAGCGACAGAGACACCTTTAGAGACAAGCCATCAGTGCAGGGTTGCTTAGTTAGTTGAGCGGGAGTTAGCGTGTTTGCGATAGCAAACACGCCAGTTGTAGATATAGAAAGCCCCACGTGGGTGGCGCAGTTAGGTAGTAAAAGGCTGTAACTGTAGAAAAGTCGGGATAGCTCTACAACAAAATAAGGTTTAGACCCAGGCAGCACATTTAACCATATGGCCACCCTTAGCGTTGTAAGGAAAGCAGGAGAAACCCAGCTAGCATGTGTTTGTAATAAAAATATAAAAATAACAGGTCTAGCAACAAGTTCTCTGAGCTCAATACATCAATGTAACATTTCAAACAATACCGACAACAACAGGTCTTGCAACAAGTTCTATGAGCTCAAAAAATCAGTGTAACATTTCTAAACAAAAATAGACAGTAAACAACAGGTACAGGCGCGGATAAACTGATCCGTTGTCAAGATAACAAAGAGTTTAAATAGCAAAACTGTAAGTCTATAATGCAGGGTCCTCCATTTGAAAAACAATGTTCACCTCGTCAGATATTAGACCACACAGTAGCGTAGCGTTTGAACTATTAGCAAAAGTAATCAACGAGTTTGCAGTAGTAGGTTCAGTTACTAGTGCATCAGCAACCACAATACATCCAAGCAGAGAAACTCCAAGGTGAGGTAACCTACCAGAGTAAGCACACCAGGACAGGAGCGCACAGCAGCCAGGGACCTGGAAAGGTGAAAATACAGAGAGATGATGGTGCATTGGGAGTAATGAAATGTTCCCTTACTTCTAAGGATACATTATCTAAACTAGCTTATACAGAGAACCCATAGTGTGAAGGAATGTGTGTGTGTCTTTGTGTGTCTCTATGTGTATGTGTGTGTGTGTGTGTGTGTGCATGTGCGCGACGCTGAGTGTCTTGACGCACGCGTGTATTGTGTGTGTGTATATGTGTGTGTGTGTTTGTGTGTGCGTGTGTGTGTGTGTGTGTGTGTGTGTGTGTGTGTGTGTGTGCGTGTGTGTGCGTGTGTGTGTGTGTGTGTGTGTGTGTGTGTGTGTGTGTGTGTGTGTGTGTGTGTGTGTGTGTGTGTGTGTGTGTTTGTGCTTGGCTTACTGGCAGAAGGTTACTGACCTAAGATGATACCTACTTTTGTTTTTGATATTTTAGTCAATATTTTGTACTGTCATGATGAAAACGACCCAAACGATGTAGAACAGTACTGTCAGCTTTTTGGCAGTCATGTTTATACCACAATATTATTGTTTTCAGTTAGTAGCTATGAACCCTGTTGAGATTATTCTCATCTGTAAAAAATGTTTGTGAAATTTGTGATCCTTATAATCATGGCAGAGTAAGACTACTGACTGCTATTGAGACTGCCTGCAAGTAGATGGCATGCTTCCATGTTTAGAAATTCAAAAACAAATGGCATAAAGAGAAAGAAAACAGCATATAATGTAGGGGAGATTAGTTGAGGATCCATTTCGGATACATAGTAGGGCTAAAAGACCTACAGTCAGCAGCACTTATCATTGCTCAAACAAGATTTGACAAGCCTACTCCATGGTATAAAAGGATGGAATCCTGACCATGCCAAGATGACCCAGGTTTGAACAGTGGCCCCGGCTGCGGAACTGGTCAGGAAGCCAGGTAGAGAAATGTAAGTATTGAAGATCAGCTTAACCAACCTTGAGGGAAGAAGTGGATTTAAGTCTCACAATAGGAGTTCTGCTACCAGTGCCCAGGGACTCAGGAATGTGTGCCCATATAATGAGTGCATACACTTCAACCAAACTTCATGGATGTGCAAAAGTCAGCAGTAACAGTAGCTTGGCATAATCAGGACATGCAACATGACTGCGCATTAGTGGAAGAAGGCTGTTAGGAACATCAGAAATCACCTACCCTTCCACAGGAGACAATCCATCTCCCAGTTGCCTCATCTGCCTCTTGGCAAATGGTGATGCTAACAGTGGGGATGAAAGAATCTGACATTTAAGCACATGGCTTGATGGCTGTACAGTGATGCAGAGTAACATAAATAAATAAAATTACAATAAACAATTGCCATTGCTAGTAACTAATCCCAAGCTAGGGGGACATTTCTCTCCAAGCATCACCATACTTGTATGATATGTAAATAAGGAGAAAGTATCAGACACAAAGGCTGACATCAATAGACTTTAAAGACATAAAACGTTTGATGTCTGCTTCTCATTGAATGATTAGCACATAGCATTGGGAAATGATGTGGAGGAGAAATGCAGAGACTGTACAAAGCCAAAGGATCTGTAGTCAGTAGCATTTAATAGCAGTCAGAGCAGCAGTTTCATTAATGACTAAGGTCAGGCTAGCATAGAATTGCAAAAAGCAGATAAAGGAGAGTAATTAGCTAGTACCTGAGAGAAATAGAAGCTGCAGGGAACCATTAGGAGGGATATGTAATGATACAAATGAGAATAGGATGAGAAAGGGTATAAACTGGGGCAACAAGAAAGATGATGCTGCAAACAGCAGACCTTGAAGGAGGGGTGAGAGATAGGTGTGCTAGGTATGGGACAGCAATATGACTCATAGACTTGTATGGAAGTTGCACATTCTCCATACCAATGTTACAATCTAGGAACTCTAGTGAGTAAAGCAAGAGATCCCTAACAGGTACTGGATTATACTAGGTAGGGGGCTATTCGTTATTGAATGGAGCAAGTACAGAGCAAGAAGAGGATAAAAAGGTGGCAGTCATGGTAAAGGGAGGGTGGGCAACAAGAATAACTGGATTAGGTTTTCAGAAGGAAGCAAAGGAAAGAAGCCATCAAATGGCACTGTGAAGGCAGGCCTTGAGGGGAAACCAGGATGAAAGAAAAATGAAGCTGGAGACAGGCAAAGATTGCAGAAGAACTGTTAAAAACAACTAGAAAGTGTTGCTGCAGAGCTCGAGGACTGAGGTAGAAAGACAAAGGACAGAAAAAAAGAAGGAAACAAGCAAACAGTATATTTTGGAGAAAAAAAAAAACCAAGAAAATGAGGGCCAGGAATAGCAGGGAAGGATGATGCGGTTACCCCAGGAAGAAGAAACAGAAATATCTTGGAAAGTCATGGAGGCAGAGGCACTATCATATCAATAGAAAAGGTCAGTGCTAGTAGTCTACTAGAAAGGAAAGCTCAGGCAGCCCAGCAACACAAGAGTCAGCACAAACAGCTTAGCAGGATGAAGGGACAAACAAAACAGCTAAGTGCAACAAGGAGGAATGGTAGCAGTCCTTACTCAGTTACATGGATTAGGTGGAGATGCAGATTAGAGAAGATGATAGGAATCTAGTGGCAAGTAAACCATGTCCAAGAATGGATTTGAATGACCAATAGCTATAGCAAAAGCAGGAGATAAGAAATGAACAATCATATAAGTCCATGTGGGCATAAATAATCTGCCCATGTGTCAGTGGAATGTGGCATTATAGACATGATTGGAAGGACCACAGAGCTAGCAGAAAGGTGAATAGAAACTGGGAACATCACAGCATTCTTGGAAGTGATATCAGTGCCCAAAGCAAGCTGGGTTAGTGAAAAAAGGATGGATTAATTCATTTACTGGCATAATGAGTATCACAGGGAGCAGCAACACAACTGGAAATGAGATTTAACACAGCCAAGGGGGAAAAGTGGTGCTTAAAACTACTTTTAAAAGGTACACGTTGATAACAGTACTTTATCAGTGAGGTGGAGACAGGAGGAAGTGAAGTAGCAAATGGTAGGAATAAGGCAGAAATGCACTTGACCACCACAACACAACACTAATCATAAGACACATAACTCTCCTAAACAGTGTGACACTCAACCAAAGCCTCTAAGGCAAAACAGCATGCCCAAAACAATAGTCATAGGTGACTCGATAGTGAGGCACACTGATGTCCCACTCACTAGGTTGATTAAGGAGAAAGTAACAGTCAACTGCCTGTCAGCTGCTAGGATCTGCCACATAACGCATGCACTCAGGTCCCTCAACAACAGGTACAAATATGACTCTGTCATTGTTCATGTGGGTGTGAATGACCTGAGATGTACCTCCCTGGACTACATGAAAAGAGACATGGAGGAGCTCTCAGATTATGTAGGCCAGGCGGGTATGACCCTAGCCCTGAGCAGCATCCTACCATCACCCAGAATGATACCACAGTACAAACAGAAAAGGATTGATTTCAATAACTGGCTAAGTTTCTGGTGTCATTCTAAGGGGATCCAGTATCTATCTGCCTGGGATGACATGATTGACAGACCTCGATGCTTTGCCAGAGATGGCCTCCATCTGTCACCCCTGAGCTTCCAGATACTGGCCAAGGCTCTTGCCACCCCTATAGTGCCATTTTTAGGTGGTGTTCCAAAGACCAAATTACTACCGTAACAGCTACAAACAAATGCAATCTGAGGGTCATGCTGCTCAATGCTGGAAGTCCAAATCTCAAAATGCACTCACTTGAAGCACTCCTTAAAATGGAGAACACTGACATTTGTGCTGTAACAGAGACCTGGTTCAAGGAAGCAGAAAGCACCCCTGCACTACCAGGCTATAACTCATTCCACACCTTTTGCCCCAGAACTTGGACCAAAGCTCCAAAGGTGGTGGTGTTTCCATATTCATAAAGGATGTGCACACCTCCAGACTGGTAGCTCAACATAATGCATCAGATATTCTTCAGGTGCAGCTAACATTGGGTAAGACTGCGATTCAGGTTGTAGTCTGCTATAGGTCCCCAGCCATGTCCCAAGACTCACACTCCACGTTCCTATGCACCCTGGAGAATATTAGCATCCACCCTAACACTCTCATACTGGGTGACTTCAACTACCTCTCCAGGGACTGGGAAAACTACTCACATACCAATACATGTGCCCAATATTTCCCGGAATTCATTAATTCCAATGTCCTGGACCAGCTCATTCTTGCCCCCACTAGACATGGCAATGTCCTTGACCTGGTTATTACTAACATGGGTGACCATTGCTCTACACCAATAGTCAACTCCTCCCTGGTTAGATCTAAACAAAAACTAATCACCTTGAAAATCCACATTCACCCCCCCCCCCCTCGCAATGGTAACCACCATGGAAAACTTCTCCAAAGCTAACTTTGGGCTCCTAAAAACAGAGGTGGCTATCTTCACGGAACCCATGCAAATGGAGAATAGTTGCATGACCACTGAATCATACACCAATGCACTGTACGAACACACACACAAATGCATGGATCTTGCCATATCCAATAGAACCAAGAACAAAAACTCTACAACAGAAGGAGGAAACTGATGTGGAATAAGGTGAAATCCCAAGACTGGAAAAACTCCTTTATCAGCCTCAACAAAAAGTTGAAATCCCTCATCAAATGCTCTAAAGCTAGCTATGAAA
The DNA here is from genome assembly GCF_019279795.1 of Protopterus annectens. NCBI lineage: Eukaryota > Metazoa > Chordata > Ceratodontiformes > Protopteridae > Protopterus > Protopterus annectens. The sequence continues at coordinate 1,278,082,891 of NC_056744.1, forward strand.
ACAGAATTACAGCAGTAAAGACAACCACAAGGCCTTCTATAGCTATGTAAAGAATCTCCACGGCAATACCCAGATTTGCTCTGAGCTACTGCACAATGGTACCTCCTAAACCGAGCCAAAAGATATTGCCGATATACTGGCTGACAGATTCAGTACCAACTTTACCCCCCCCCCCAAAGGACCAATCACAATACCAGTAGATTGCCAGGCACCCAGTATTACTACTGCACAGGTTAAAACAGCACTGTCCAAGGCCAAGAATACAGCTTCTATGGGACCTGACAATATCCCTACTGTGTTCTACATGAACTACAGAGTGAACTGGCACCTCACTTGTGTGCCATGTTCAATCACAGCCTTACCTCAGGCTTTGTCCTTACTGAATGGTGCACTGCTACAGTCATTACTATCCACAAAGGAGGAGTGACTACAGACCCTGGGAACTATCACCCCATTAGCCTGATGAGTCTGATATGCAAAGCTATGGAATTCATCCTCATGGACCTAATAAACAAGGATATAGGGAATCTCCAAACTCTGGATCCCACATAGTTTGGTTTTGTGAAGGGTAAATCATGCCTGCTCAACTTGGTTGACTTCTTTGAGTCAGTCACTAGAGTTGTGGATGAAGGCAAGGTAGTTCATACAGCCTATTTTGATCTGGCCAAGGCCTTTGATACCATTCCCCACTCAGGAATCATAGAAAAACTCACTAAGCTAGGCATCAACCCCTATATCACTAGGTGGGTTCCAAACTGTCTCACAGATAGAATCCACAGTGTGAAAGCAGCTGACTCCAAGTCAGACTGCTGACCAGTCATGAGTGGGGTCCCACAGGGTTTGGTCTTGGGTCCTCTCCTGTTTGGTATCTTCTTCTCTGAAGTCCAGGCCAACAGGAAGGGACTCTGGCTGACAAAGTATGCAGATAATTGCAAGTTGGGAGCTATTATTAACTCCCCAAGTGATGTTGACGTCCTACAGAAAGGCCTAACTGAGACCAAAGATGGGTGTTAGAAACACGGCCTTAAGCTCAATGCCAAAAAATGTTTAATTCCCTTTGGGAAAAACCTGGTTCCCATGAATTACCACATTGATTAGTAGTCCACTAAACACAGAAGGCGTTATAAGAAATCTGGGAACACAGGTTGACAGCAACCTCCCTTTTGACCACCACATTGCCACTGTGGTCAGAAAGTCCTTTTATGTGGCACATCTCCTTACTATGGGTTTTGCAGCCAGGAAGAAAGAGGTCATTGTCTCCCACTACTCTTCCCTCATTAGGCCAGTCATCGAGTACAATTTGGCATGTTCCTCACTAGACACCTGCATCAACTGTAGAGGCCAAAAAATACCACTCAAAGAGGATCCTAGGCCTTAAACATTTGCCCTATATGGACAGACTCAAAAAACTCCAACTATTCTCTTTCTCATATTGCCTACTTAGACACAATCTCTACTTGACTTACAAAGCCATGTCTGACCCAGCTCTGTTAGAAATGCTACATCTAAAGAAATCCCAATCCCTTCACACCACACACTCCAGAGACTTCAACCTCATTACCACATTCAACAGAATGTGCTGGAGGGACAGGTTCATAACCCAGAGACTGCCCATGCTACAGAATAGACTTCCCGTGCATGTCAACAGAGCACCTCACTGGCCCTCTTCAAGAGAAATCTTGATGAGTGGATGGGAAATAGAAAATTTATCCCAGGGATCACTCCTGTGGCTCTACTCGACAGAGGCACTGGGAACTAAGGTCGGGTGGAGAAACAGACTTTAAAAATAAGTAGTATGCAATCAGTGCATAATGCAAAACCAGGAAGTGCTGGTTGGTAGACATTATGTACTGACATTTGGACAAATTGACACTTGATTATGATTGGCTGAATGGAAGAAAAGAGCATGAAACAGTAAGAATAACACATATTGGAAGTTCTAATCTCTTGAAATGATATGGAACATAAGACATAAGAATAATAAAAATATGTTACGGAATATAATGTACCAGGAAGGGTAATGTACTATATAGCCTTAAGATACTTCTTCTTTTTAAACTGTGTCAGAGTTCAGAAGGTGCATGAGATTTTCTGTTATCCTGCAACTCTTACTTAGTCTGAAATACATGTTGCTGAGCACATGCTACTGGTTACTCTCTCTTCAGTAGATACTCAGTGCCATAAGTAATTCATTTTATCTATTGTTTTAGAAATTTTTCAACGTTACCTATTTAGAAACTTCTGTCCTCTGGAGAACCTGTCTAAAGACTGAAAATTATGGATTGAAAAATTAATTTATTCATGATTGCGAGTGGAAAGTCTGAAAATCCTTGCAAGGTGTAATTTGTTATATTTCTGTATAACACAGGGAAGAAACCCAGAAAGCTTAAAACGCATTTAAGTTTTGAGAAGACGATATTGCAGTGATTAGACAAACATTTCAATATTATTGCAATCTGTGGGCAAAATATGCCAGATATTAATTTGTTCTTTGTGAAGGCACAAGGTCCCAGTGAATCTATTAATGTTTAGGCTACAAAACTAAAAAGCCAAAGACTCTGAATTTGATTTGTTACAGCACTCATTAGTTCATGGCAGAATAATGTGTTTATCAGAAATGATCAGACAGAGGAAACACTAAAGACAGGCTCAGAATTAATATTATACAACATGAGTAAGGGAAATTGCATAGTCATATTTAAAAGCGCTCACTGAAGAGTCTGCAGAATATAATGTGGTTTTGAGATGAATAAACTGAAAAATATAAACATTAAAGTAAATTGAGTCAAAAGTATCTAATGAATTTGAGACAGAGGACATATTGCCTTCAAAAGGAACCTTGACGATTGGATGGGAGAAAGGAAATTCACCCCAGGGATCACGTTAGTCGCCCTGCTAGACAGGGGTCCAGGGAAGTAAATAGTGTGGGAAGAAATAGCCAGGGAATTGTTATGGCTAGGCTTGTATAGGCCCTAGGGCTGATAGCCTAGTACCAACCTATGAACCTATAAGAAATGTCCTTTAAGTAATCTTGTGTGATGATGCTGTGGGGAAAAGAAGTGTTTTTACAGAGTGTATAAAATGAAAGAAGTTAATTTTCATTCAGAAAGACTGCACATACTACAGTAAAATATCTATTCTGTGTATTGAGCTGAATATTGTTTCAGATCTCTGTCTTATAATTCCATGGTCTGGGATCTAATCCTGACTTCCAGTCAATACCTTTGTAGAGTGTGCATGCTTTCACACAGTTTTCTTCTGGGTACTCTATTTTCTTTCCACCTTCCAAAAACTTGCCGAATGATTACCTACATTACTACCATTGCCCCTGTAGTCTGAGTCACAGCTGATAAAGGATCACAGATCACCCCACCACTTAAACAGATAATACAAGCTTAATAGTAATAATAATAATGATGATGATATCACTACTACAATTATAAAAATGAGTTATTTGTAGTCAGAATTTGTCAGTAATGTGCAGAGAGAAAAGGTATGCAATACATGTTCAGAAAAGTTACATTCAGAAAATAAGTTGAACATCTGTGAAGAAAAGCTTAAAAATAACAGTTAAACAGCAGTATTTAGACAAAACATTGGTGCAGCTGCAGCATGTAAGGTCATGTTTCCTCAAATCTTCAAAGCAATAGTTTTAGAAGAGATAAATCTGAAGCAGTCATTTATAAACTGCTTACTTATTTTATATAAATAAAAAAAAATTACAAATTACATACATGATTCAGTTCCAGATAGGTGATATAACCAATTGGACTTGCCAAAGGCTTGAGGTGTTAATAAGAAATCACAGTGCAAAAGCAAAGTTGCAGTGTGCATCAGAAAATCTGCAGTTTGGAAACTAAAGAGCAAACATATTTATTATCACGTCAAGACAAATGCTGCAGTTTTACTAATCATACATGCTACAATTAAAGTTTCATTAGCTTTCCTGAGTAGAAGCAATCATAATTTAAACTGCATGAAGAAAAATGGGTGTGACAGGGAAACAGCTTGAGCATATTGAATGGGTCAACAGCATGGTTGCTACTGAGGAACCAAAACAAATACTTACATAAAACCATAAAAACTTACTAAAACAATAGAAATAAGACATTCTCTACTTGGAACATGTTAAGAAGTTATGCCAATTACAAAGTAATCTTCTGTGCCTGATGCATACCAAGGACTTTGCTTGATGAAGGAAGATCCAATCTGCATGCCCTAATTTGTATGTGAGAGTACAGATTTTTCAAATTGTCAATGAGCAGATCAGAGAAGATGTAAAAGTAATTGTGTTAGTAAAAAGACTAAGAAAGAATAACCTTAAGTTGAATAATAGTGTCTGAATCAAGTTACAGAGCTGAGATGGAAGTCTTGGAACCTAACTGATAAAAGCAATCATGAGAGTTCTTGGAGTGATGCAGTATCTTTTGACACATTCTGAACTTGACAGATGAGAGTTTAATTATTTTCCTTTGTTAACTGGGCAAGGATGACTAAGTTTATTCAAATGCCCTCTTTCAGCAGTGAACAGTGGAGAAAAGCTCCAAAATGTGGTAAAAATTAACATCGACCACCACAATTAGAAAACAAATTCAGTCAAATTTTCATTAACACAGTTTCAAAACTAGGCATGTGCATGTTTATGCAATTAACTCATTATATCCTAGTAATGTCTCCAGGTATTTCATTTACATCCTACTGATGCCTCAAAGTATCTAATGTAGCTGTTCATATTTGCAGTATAATTTCTAAACAATGCAACATACCAGCTATTGAAATGTTTCATCTTAAGGCTTACATGATGTGCAATACAACTACCCCAATATTTAAACTCTGTCTAGTGCTGCTTAAGAGATATTGTTTTTAATATACTATTTCTTTATATTGTCATACTTTTCATATATTTAAGATAGGTGTAAGTGATACCATAGCTGAGTACTTATCTTAACCTGAGCCATAGCCTTCCTATGATGTCAAGGACAAGGCCTAAATTTGGTAAAACAGTCTCGTATAGCATTGCTGCTGGTTTTGTTTTAGAGCTGTACTCTGTGGCCTACTTCAGGGGTCTTTTGGGGGTTTTCTTTGTGGATGACTCTATAGGACTTTCCTGTAAACTTTCTAGATTCATATCAAATAGATTTTTATGGAGAAAACAGACCTGAATATTTGTTTTTTTAGTTCTAACTGCTTAGGAATGTAACTGAGAACAGTTAATTTGTTAGTACCTGTTGGCTCTAACAACTTCGGAGGAAGCAGGAAGGTTATGTGAGTACCTACAGTAATAATAGAACTCATAACTAATAGCAGAGCTACTGTTTCATTCCTCATTATTAAGTTATTCCCACAGACAGTGGGCCTTAACATGCTTCAGGAGGAACTAGTTATATGTTTGTACACTTGGGCCTTGTCATTTATGTCTTCCTGAGAACCCAGCATTTAGAACTTGAGAGGCTATGGTGTTCCTTCCTCTTGTAGCAGATGGTGCCCCATGGGGATTGAAAGCATTTTTTTTTCAAAAGACAGACATAGTTCTGGGCACTTCAGTTAACTGATAAGATATCTGCAAGAAGACCTTCTGTCAGGATAGGCGCTGTATGCAGTTTCATGTTACATTAATTCTAGGAAGCAGATACAACTACAGCTGTAGTTTACTATAGTAAAGAAAATTACATGTTACTTAAAGGCAAATTCTTTGATACCAGCTTAGATATTTTTATAACTTCGATTTTTTTAATGTTAAACAATTAAGACAGTGTAATAAGAATCATAACTTTGAAGTTCTACAACATGAAATTAGTGATAAGATGACATGCAGAGACATAAATCAATGTTCTCTGATATGACGGTACTATTAATGTATTATAAAGAATTTGCTTTTTGGTTATGCATTTATTTTGCTTATAACTTTACAGCAGCAGTAGAACAAATTATAGAGTTTCATATTGAACAGCTATAGCAAACACATATGACAAATGGTTACCTTAATACTGCTAACACATGGCATTGCAACTAGTGCTCCTTTTTAGCTAGAAGACACGGAAAATGCCTAGAATATTTAATGATTGCTTCATTTTATTCATGCTTATGAGAATGCATGTGTTTTAGTGAACTAACCTTACTTGAATGATTAATTCTTTATATGGAGTAATTAGATGCATTGACCTCTGTCTGCCCTGTAGTTTTTACTGCATAATTAGCTAATGTTAAGAAGGTGATACTTTCCATAATTGTTATAGAAAACATTTTCAACAGTTTACGTGCTTTATAAACAAAGCTGTAATTAAGGCATTCAGCATATAAATACATGCATTTTTCCAGAGGTCTTAACCCAAGATACATTTTTAGGTTTATAATGTTACTTAATTATATACCTCCTGTTATTTTACTGGATTATTCTGCATTTGTTAAGTGTTTTATTATATTATTTAGAAAAGAATATTAGAAAACAGTTGTGAGTGACAGCTATGCAAAAGAAATGTGGTAAAGTACATGATATATCTTCAGTAAAATGTTTGATGCTACTCAGACTTTTTTGATTCATCAGAGAAGCTGAGTTGCTTCAGGCTTTGAACAATAGGGATGATTTGAGAATAATGAAGCTAGAAAAAATGGGTGGGATGGTAATCATGGAACAATGGAGCTACACAGGCAAAATGTTAGGAATTCTGAATACCGAAGGAAGATACTCACAGGTGTCCCATAGAGAAATAGATTTGGCTTACAGGAGAATCAATTTAATATTAGAAGAGAATTTATTACAAGGGGTGATGGATGAAAAATTATGTAATTTTTTGCAAGCAAAGAAACCAATGATACCTGGAATATTTGGAATTCCAAAGGGCCATAAGGACATAAGAGAGTCACTCCTTAGACCAACTGTAGCTTCTGCTTGTTCTAAAACCTAACCCCTGGCTAAATATATTGAAACAAAATTAAAACCATTTTATACCCTATATGAACACATTTTAATAAATTCATGGGACTTATTTACTAAGTTGGGGACTTTAAGGTTTGATAACAGTTTCACCTTTGTAACTATAGATGTCAAATACCTATTTTCAGTTATTCCACACAGTGTAGGTATGTCTTGGTTTAGAAAATACTGATCAAGTTTAATTTTTTAAGTAGGGATGATTTTAGATTAATTATAGAAAGCATGGAACTTGTGTTGAAAAATAATTTTATATACTTACAAGGAGAATATTACAAACAGCTGGACGAGGTGGCCATGGGTGCAGCGTGCGCCCAGTGTATCCTAATATTATATTATTATATTGGGAAAAACACTATGATTTTAATTATGAATATTACCAATACATCAAAGCATATTTTTGCTTTTTGGATAACATCTTACTAATCTGGCAAGGTCAAGATGAGCATATAAAGGATTTTGTGGAATATTTAGATATGACCACTGAGATTTTATCATTCACTTATGAAACAGGTTCATCTAGCATTCATTATTTGGATGTTTAGATTATTAAGGACCAGGTTTATCAGAAATTTACAACAATAATATATAGAAAGGAACATTTTTCCAATTATTATTTGCATTTCCAGAGTAATCATCCCTACTTTCAAAAGAAAAACATTGTCAAGGGACAAATGGTTAGGGCCACCCATATGACATCTAGTAAAATACATTTGATTGAGGAGTTGGACCTCATTGAGAATTTTTTTTATATTAAGAGGTTACCATAGACCATTTAATTGGTTCTATAAAGCAAGAGATTTTGAGTGGATGGTATGTTAAATATGTTCCCTTGATTAATGCAAGTGTTCTGCCAGCTAACACAGTGATAGTGAGGTTGGAAGCCAACTTGGGTGGAGGTTCATTTAACATCAACAAAGATACTGATCTATATTTTGTTACCAGATGTTGTCAGGATACCCATCAAATAAAATAAATTATTTTTAAATACTGGAATTTGTTTACCACCATGCCTAGTAGTTTGAAGGTTTTTGAACATCCCCTTAAGTTTAGTTTTCGAAGAGGTCCCAACCTCAAAAATATATTTGAAAGTTCAACCTGTGTTAATTACTGGGGAGTGAGCAATAAGAATAAGAAAGGAACTTTTAGGTGTGGAAGTTGTACACAATGTATGGTAGCTAATGTTGCAGAATTATTCTTGCCCAATATAAATAGATTTATTCCTACTGATGGTCATTATAATTGTTATCCAAAGGAGTGATATACATGGCTTACTGTATTACATGTTACGCATACGATTTTGGGAAAACCGAACTTTGTTTAAAACAGAGTATATATGAACATCTTTATGACATCAGTAGGAAAAAGGACACCAATGCTTTGTTTAGACATACTAAAGTATGCCATGAAGCTATCTACAAATTTCGGGTTATCGAGCAAGTTAAACCTTTTGAAAGGGGTGGGGGAATTGGGAAACGAAGTTAGAATATCAGGAGTTGATATGGCAGCTGAATTTAGATGCATGTTCCGGTCCAAGATTAAACGACCATGTCTCCATTTTACCAGCTTTAAAATTAAGAGAGTGACATGATAATCCCCCCATTTTCTGTGATTGTTTTTTTGTGATTGTTTTTATCTAATATATTTGTTTATAATTGCTAGTAAAAGTTATATTTGTTTAAATATATTTACAACAGATAAAGAGAATGGGACTTTGTTTTAACTAGATACAGAGTGCATTTTAGTCAACAAATGTGAATTCTGATGTATTTTCCCTGATATATGTTTTTAACCAATGAAATGAATAGTTTGCACTATTTAAGGCACTTCTGAATTGAATTTATTCTGATGAAGTTTCCTGCAGTGAAACAAAAGTGTTTAATCTGCATTCCATTAAAATGATTTTTATGAAGTGTTGGTGTGATTTGTGCTGATAGACAAGGGATGCGGTCCTTTATTGGCTTTCTGTTTTGCCATGCCTGGTGATATATATTTTTTACATTTGTGGAGTGTGGAGTGCTCGCTGGCTTCATCAGTTTACTGGTTATTTGGAAGCTATGCTATACTACTATGATACATAGGATGAAAATCTGCCTACCAGCATTTGTTTGAAATTTCTAAGGAAGCCAGAGACACTGATTAAAGCAATGTGACAACTTGAAGAATATGCAAACTCCACACAGAAGACATCATAAGAATCAAACTGTAGAGCAAAGAGCTTCAAGGCCGCAATGTTAATTGCTGCACCACCAAGTCAGCATAGTGCAAACACTTAAGATTGAAATGTACAGTAGAAAGTACATGACTAATTCTGCTTTTACTCTGATAGTAAATCTATCACAGGAACCCTATACTTAGGAATATCTTCTAAAATTTAATATTATATTGTAGAGAATGTATGTATCCTAGCTGTTAGTTAATATGTATGTCAAAGTCTCTTCTATGGAAATTAATTGTATGTCAAAAGTCTGTCCTTAAAACTATGTTTTGTAAAAAATTGTTCTCTTTTAGATTTTCTCCCCGGGCCTTCACTGAAAATGGATTTGTAATCCAGTTGGACTCTCCCGGTCAAAAAATGTAAAATAAAATAAATACATAAATAAATATGCAGCAGTAGTATGTACAGTGACATTTGTGTTGCAGCAAGGATTACAATTATAACCATATGACTGTACTAGGTATTGTTTCAAAAGATCTGTAACAGGAAGTGCAAGGGTATGACATTGTAACACAAGAAAATATGTAGCTATAGCAATGGAAAAGAATGCACTATGCATATCTCATAAACTGACAGCCTGAAATACAGGGAAACAGTGTATCAGCAAAAAATTAGAGATGCAGTAATGTGATAAAACAAGTTGGTTATGATTACCTGACAAAAACATGCATGGCAAAAGAAGGAAAACACATATAACACAAGGGTAACACCACATAAAAGCAGGACATACATGACTAATTCTGTAGAATTAATATCATATAACAGCAGACAGTACATGACTAATTCTTTAGCAGCACAGGTATCTGCCTTTTGGACTGAGTGTTTTGCTCTCTGGGAAGATATTTATTAAAATGGTATAGTGGAATTTTTAAATTGGTATTAACATTGATTTCTTATTTAAGATCCACCTTTCTTTATTGTTTATTTAGGACTTTCTTTGTTAGTTTCCCTTTTTCTGGAAATATTTCAAAGTTTGATCAGTACGTTTTGGTGATTTTTATCAAAAGAGTTACAATTTGTTGTATGTGTTTGCAATAAATAATAACAAATGGTGGCTATCACAGCTACTAAATCTAAATTGGTATCTGTGAGTACTCCAAAGGAAATAATCTGGCCTAAAATGGTTGTGTGAAAAAGAGACAGCTTTGGATGTATTGTCAAGTGCAAACAGTAAATAATGAGACATAAGGGGAAAGGGAAGAAAACTTACATGAGGAACAACAAGACACTGGAAGTGAGGGTCAACAAGATGAAGAAACTGTAGAAGAAGAAAAAATATGGAAGGGGAAATGAGGTGAGAGAGAGAGTGCATGCAGGAAGAGAGGTCAAGAAAAGGGAGTGACACTAATAATTATTTTGAATTTCTAACCAGTGAAAATTCTGATTTTAAGGATTAAGGATTATTTGTATATAAACAAAGGAAAATATACAATTGGGGAAAGAGTAAAAATAAGAAAACAAAAATTTTAAAAATATTTTCCCAATCTTAAAAAGAAGGAGAAGCAAGAATTTTAGAGTACTTTCAGTAAATGTGAACAGTATTATTAACATTATAAGAAGGATATGGATACTGAAGCAGTGTGCTAAATTTCTTGTGGATGTTGTTCTGTTAGGGGATGCATGATTCCGGACAAGTGAAGAAAGACTGCAAATGGAAAATTTTGGGGGTGAAATATGATATAGAACTTAGAAATGAAAATTATTCTGGATTGGTTGTATTGTGTAAAACAACAGTGAAAATACTAGATGTAAGATTGATAAGGATGGGAATGTTAGCTGTTGTGGATGTGAGGTGGAGAGAATGTGTTTATACAATGATAGCATTATATACATATGTAACTAACAAGGAAAGAGTGAATCTGTTTCATCAGTATTAGACTATACAGTACTTAACATGAAAATTATAATTTCAAGAGACTTTAATTGTGATTCTAGAAGAAATAGCAAAAATAAATGGAAAGAAGTAAAAATATACAGGAAGTGATAATCTGATAAATTAGTTGTGTGGAGCAAAGGTCAATGGACTTATACAAGGGGGCACTTAGATCTGAAATTGATTATTTTGTATTATTGGAAGGCTTGGAGTAGCAGATGGTGCTGTGAAAGTTTTTTTCAGGTCATTTAGTAATAAGGGTGGAGGTGATTGAAGAAAGAGAGTATATTAAAATAGGAGAGGGGATAAAAAGAATAAAGGAGAAATTACTGGATAAAATTGGTAAGGGGGAAGTATCACAGTTATGGAAGGATCATATAACCATGAAGAAATTCTATGAAACTTGTCTGAATTGTTGACTGAATTTAAAAAGTACAAACAGTGTTTTTTTCAAATGGTGGATGATGTAAGACAGGAAGAGAAAGTGAAGCATGGTTAAAATTATAGAAATATATTGGAGACTTTAGAGAATAATATAATAAAATATCATGGCAGGGAAAATAAATGTATAAAAGAAATTGAGAAAAAATAAGGTATTATTGTTTAGGCAGAGATATTATTTACACTGGAGAAGGGAGGAAGTATCTGCATGGCCCTAGGCGTGAGTGTGTGTGTGTGTGTGTGTGTGTGTGTGTGTGTGTGTGTGTGTGTGTGTGTGTGTGTGTGTGCCTTCTGTGGAAGGTTGGGAGCTGGGCTGGCAAATCAACACCATAAAACTCCACTGCCAATCATGAGCAGACAGGTGATCCGCTGTGGCGACCCCTAACTGGGAAAAGCCGAAAGAAGAAGAAGAAGTAAATGAGGATATTAGTATAATGAGGGAAATTAAAAAATGTAAAAGGAAAGGTAAAAAGAGCACAATAGTAACTTATGAGTATTATAGTACAGCATGTGGAAAATATGCATAACAGTAAAAAGATGGAAAATAAGAGAGAATGGAATGTAAAAAAAAATTCAGAATGAATTGGAGAAGAATTTGAAAAAGAAAAAAATGTGAATTGGATGAAGTACTTTGAAAATAAACACTGACTCAGCATCAGGACAGATGCTATAATGCATGGAATGTACAAGAAATAAATGGCTTAGCAAAGAGAATATTTTGTAAATGTACTGACTGAATAGTTGAAGGAAGGGTTTGTTTATGAAAGGGTATGTAGTGGGTTACTAAACGTATATGAAAGAAAGATGAGAAGAATAAATTAAAAAATTGAAATCCCATTATACTCAATAACACATATTATGAAATATTTATGAGAATGATACTGAGGAGAATGGAAGGAAGGAAGGATGAGGGATATTATGGAAGGAAGTACATATGGTATAAAAGGGAATGGATGACAAGAATTGTGATTGGCTCTGACAGAAAGTTATGGATGAAGTATATATGGTATAAAAGGGAAGGAATGGCAAGAATTGTGATTGGGTGAGACATAATTTATGGATGATATTATAAGAAAAAAGAGATAATGTGAAACTTATGGTAGGTGATATTAGCAAAGCATTTGGGAAATTAGTACATGATGCTTTGTGGGATATTATAGAGAAGTAATGGGATTAGGAGAGTGTGTACATCAGCATATCAAAATAATTGCATGGGAGTATTACTAAATTGGGTGCTGAGTAAAGAAAATGTTTATCTGATAAATGTGATATTAATGAAAAAATAGCACAAATGTCAAGTGTGTTTATATAATCCCAGAAAAATGCAAAAATGAAGTTGCGCATCTGGTGTTTTCTTTCATACGGGGTTCAAGATTAAACACAATAAAAAGAGGTTGGGTGTATATGAGTGAAGATGAAGGACGACTGGAGTCGCTAAATCCAGTTGTTTATTCTGCTTCTTAAATTTGTTTAGAGTGTTAAGGTGGGTAGGTAAGAGAATGAGAATTTAATACTGAGAATGTTTAAATATAAGCACAAGAAGTTCTGGGAGATGATGAGAATAAGAAAAAGATTAAAAAGAATATGTAAATGGAGAAATTAAAAATTATCAAGAAAAAAATAATAATTTGTAAAATAAAATTGATGATATAGAGAAAGATAGAAGGATGTGATATAATAATGTCATGAAATAACCTTATTATGTAAATCTATGGGAAAATTTACCAGAAGAAGTGATTAAAGCCATTAAAATAAGGGAAACGTGTTGTGGGAAGATAGTGGAGTGTAAGTATTTCCTATGGAGACTGGTAATAAGTAAGTTACCAATAAAGGGGGATATGCCATATAGAAAGAAAACTGAAAACGAGTGTTAATTTTGTAGGGAAGAAGAGACAACAGAGGCCCTGGGATTCAATAAACTCCATTTAGGCTTCATGCAAAGCCTACATGGAGTTTACATATTTGTGTGGTGAGCAGCAGCACTTAATAAATACTCATGCCGCAGTTTGTCTTCAAATGTAAGCAAGCATGTAAAGCAACACAGATAGTGAGCTTAGTTACAGCATAGCAAACTGGGTTAGGGGGATTGCGTGGAATGCCACAAGGATCATAGGGTTTTTCATATATTAATGTATTATGTTGCAGGGACAGGACAGGACAAGGCAGTGTATGTGTACAGTCCAGCATACTGGGCTAGTAGGATTGCTTTGATTGCCACATGGAACACTGGGGTTTTTCATATATTAATGTATTATGTTGCAGGGACAGGACAGTACATATAGAGCTGAGTATTGTGGAAACCCATTCCATGCAGTCTGTACAAGTTGTGTCAATAATCTCTAAGGGTACATGGACTGCCATTTATAAGAAACAGTCATGGAAAGTTTGTTTATTGAACAGGGACACACAGATGAAGTTTAGGGATGAACACCAGGAAGGAGGATAGGTGAAACATTGTAATGTACAAAACATGAGGAAATGTAAAAGGAAGGCAGTTGCAACAGGAACAGTAATCACATCTCCACATGGCACAGTATGGACTGGACAGTGACAAATGTATATGATGTGACTGTCACACAAGGTGACATAACAGTGGAGGATGTCTGTGTGATATAAGCATTCAGAAATGAACAATGGAGAGGACATGTATCATGAATGGTAAATACAAGTGGGGTTGGGGGCATATTGTGAAGCTGTGCAAACTGATTTGCCTGAGTATGCCTGTATTGTCAATACAGGGTTCCAACAAGTAGGACACAGATACAGGCTCATGGCCAACAGTAAAACCATCATGTACAATCATGGACAATATCAGAATAATACCACCAGTAATACCCATGTCTCTGACACAACATATGTGTTTCTGAGTGAGCATAGATGTTTCTGCACCAACACACTTGTACAACTATTAATACGAGTCAGCACTCTGTGAGTGTAATCAAGCACACTCTCCTGACACTAACATATGCAGGAGGTGTTAGGAGACAAACTTCACATTATGATCACTACAGGCTAGTTGACTTGTGTGCATGGCAGAGATATGTGTGGCACAATCTTCACTGTCATGAATGTAAACCATGCCATCAATGTCATTAAACAGCTATGCATGTCATGAGTGCATCAGCAAAACATGTATGACACATGCATGTGGTATTACACCTTGATGAGGGTTCCGTGCCATAAAACAATAATGTTTATGCAACAAAACTAATACCTAGGTACACACAAATACATGTGTGAAGGCTCACAGTGACAAAGGTGGTAGACTTCAGTTACACCTCATTGGAAGATGTTTATGGAGGGGCATGAGGAAGGGTGTATTGTATTCAGGTATTGGCGTGGTGAAGGCTGTGAACTATGAAGGCATTTTGGCTTGTCATGCGGATGTCCTTCACATACACAGTAGTTGTATTATAATAAAGGGGGTACTCACCACTGTGGACACATTCTGGTGGACATTCCACTTACCATATATCCCAGGCCACAGGCCACATAACAACTGGTCTGCTGATGGAGTGTGATGTCTACATGATCCTTGGTTTGTGCATTTGTTTGCATAATGAAATAAATCCCCGCATGTTTTTTTTTTCATCTCATGTGTTGTCATGGCTGTGGCAGCAATCTTTGATGTGTGTTGATACTGCCTATATTATACCAATATCACAGTTGGAGTCAATGATTGCCAACAATCTGTAGTCATCCAGACAGCTGTTGGAACATAGGATGTGTGTGTCATTCTTGACATCTGTGATTTCAATCATGGACAGGAAAGAGCCTAGCAGACAGCCCTGATGTACACACTTGATCACCGGATGCAAGATATAGTCCACTACATACATTTCTACATATTTATATGTCACATATGGGATCTACTGTTCTACCCACTTGGTGGAGTAGGTGTTGATGGCCACATTTGCCATTGTGGAGTGACTACCTCATTGTGGACACCCGATGACTGCCTTGGCCTTTTCAATTTCCACAGGATGATGCTCTTTGAGGACATGTGACAGATGTAACAGACATAGATGTACCTACAAAAACACACACATATCTGTTGCACTAATGCCCATTTAGAGAAGGTCCATGATGACATGTTGGTCTCCCTCACAGATCAGGAGAGTCTGGATGTTTCTATACATGCATGCATCAGGTGCTGTCCCCAGCTCACTCAGATGGATGCATGTTGATGTACACCCTTCTACCAGAACATAGTCCATCTCGAGGTTGTGTTGATGTGTGTATCACACCGTGTCAGGTAGGCATATGTCTTGAGTCATGCTATAGGTTATTTGTGATGTTGTCACAGCCCATTGTTTCTGTGTGATAGGCCTGCATGAAGATAACACAGTGCATATTGCCTGCCTTGATCTGTCCTAGGGTTTGGATATGATCCCCCTACTCAGGTATCATTGACAAACTCTACCAGCTGGGGTTTAACACTTAAGACACTAGAAGGTTAAGCAATGTCCTTACCGACATACCACATACTGTGAAAGTTGATGAATCAATCTCTATCATTGCAGCTGTCATCATTGCTGTACCCAATGGATCTGTGCTGGGCCCTAAACTGTTTGGATTCTATTTCTCAACAATTCAAGCTGCAAAATATGACCTGTAGCTTACCAAGTTTGCTGATTCATTCATATTGGTTGCAATCATTGAGTCCACCAATGATGTGACTATAGTACAAGAGGGGCTAACACACACAAATGATTGGTGTAGAAGCCACATGGTCTACTAAAACATTTTATTTTATTTATTTTACATTTATTTATATACAGAATGTGTCAGGATTTGTGCCTTATACAAAATTGAATTTCTTGGTAAATACACTGTAAACAACACTCCCTCCTTTGCTGAAACTAGTGGTGGAAGAATTGGGAATACTCGCAGATAGCAATCTGAACTTTGATCAAGTGTCCAGTATCATGCACCTCAGAAGTCAGGCCATTGTATCCAGATCTGAGGAGGACATAGCCTGTACTCAACCTCTTCTGAACACTAATACAGTATAATATTTCCTTTTGCATGTACCTCACCAGATACCTGCAGCAGCTGGATAGACTACGGGGGTTTCACACCAAGAAAATACAGGTCCTACAAACCATGCCATGATGTATGTGGATATACTGAAAGCCCTGTTCTTGAAATCTGTAGTGGAAAGGATAAGGTGACTTGTACCTGGACTACTACAGAACATCTCTAACCCTGCTGTGATGTGTATATTGCACATCCACAAATCAGAAAAATCTGTTGAGAGGAAGATGATAAAAGCAATGTCCCACATGCTGTTGTAAAATGGTCTTGTTACTGTTAAGCAAGTGCACAAACACACACACACACACACACACACTCTGTAATGTCAAGCATCAGCTCACACACACACACAGTTGACTGCAGTGAGAATAGAACCCCTATCTATTTAAGTACACAGGCTATAGAACACAGTACTTTACACAAGCATGGCTTTTACATGGCTGCAGGTCAACTTATAGTGAATGATATCAGCAGTGCATGTTCACAAGAAGATGTTGGGAGGCCTACATGAAATGTAGGCATGTGCAAATATCAAAGTACTATCAATTCATGGGATTGGAGTGGTAACTGCAGGATACATACTTCTGCTCTTCCAGCTAGACACACACACACACACACACACACACACACACACACACACACACACACACACACACACACACACACACACACACACACACACAGACTGCAATGAGAACAGAACCTCTACCAATCTAAGTACACAGACTGCAGAATTCAGTACTTTATGCAAGTTACAAAGCAGAAGTCTGACTTTTACATGGCTATAGGTCAACTGATAGTGGATGACATCAGCAGTGCATGTTGGATTGAAGAAGATGGGAGGCCTGCAGGAAATGGATGTGTACATGTGCAAGCATCAAAATACTGTCAATCCATGGGTTTGGAGCAGTAACTGTTAGATGCACACTTCTGCTCTTCTGGCTAGACACAGACACACACATACCCAAACACGCCCAGTTGACTGCAGTGACAACAGGACCTCTACTTATCTAAGCACACATACTACAGAAGACAGTACATTATGCAAGCACTACAGCACAAGTCTGACTTTGACAAGACTGCAGGTGAACTTATAGTAGATGACATCAGCAGGCTATGTAGAAGACAAAATGTTGAGAGATCTGCAGAGGCTCATAGCCTCATATGTACATAGGTGGCTACTAGCCTAATGGCCCTATGGTGTTTAGAAATCTAGCTGTGTAAAAACACAAGTATCCTTATTGAGCACAGTTTGATGGTCATTGTTAGCAGAGCGACTGCCCCTGTCCATGAGGGACATAGCTGCCACCCCAGAGGTGAATTTATAATCACCCAACCAGTAGTCAAGGTTGCGCTTGAATAGGGTCATTGAGGAGCACTGATTCACACACAGTGGGAGCCTATTACATAGGAGTGTGAGTCACTGGGGGATATATATATCTACTCAGCATGTTCTGTTTATGTCACAAGCTAGGTTGAGAACCCTGGACAAGTTATTCTTGTCCCATTTGATTTGCAGATGTGCAGCATTTCCAGTAGGGCAGGTTCTGAGACTGCTGTGTAGGCTAAGCATAGGTCACCTCTCAGCAGCCCACATGATACTGAGTACACTGATATGTCTTTCAGGCTTTCCATGTTTGGAGGCCCTGCAGTCAGGCACAACCCTGTGTTTTCTCAATTGCTGCAGGTGTCTGGTGAGGTACAGGCAGAAGGGAGCATTGTACTCAGTTAGTGGTCTGATAAGGGTAGAGTACAGCAGAGGTATGACCACCCTGGTCTTGGATGTGATGTTCATATGTATGATGTGCAATGCAGAATGTGTGTATCACCATAATGGATGCATAGTGAAGAAACTGTATGTTGCTATCTGCATGTGTTCCCAAGTCTCACAACACTGTGTTTGAGCTTAGCGCGCTGCTATGTATACCATAATCAGCAGGGGTACTTCATTGCAAAAGGGGACACTGAGCCATTGTATGTTTTAAGGTTCAGTCCATGAGTTTGGCACTAGTCATTTGTGTGTGGCAGCTCCTTTTGTAATATGTTGCCATCATTGGGTACTCTATATTAGTGCATCCAGTTACCAGTCATCTGCAAACTTGGTAAACCACAGGCCATCTACCATTACTTGTGCTTCAGGGAAGTAGTTTGCAAACAGTGGAGGGCCCTGCACAGATCTTTCTGGTATTCTAATGGTAACTGGCTACTGGTGGAGGTACAATCCTCAACTTTGAGAGAGTGTGTTATGTCAGTGAGCCAGTTGCATATCCCAGTACTACTGTATGGCTTAATTTCACATGGTAGATCTTCACTTTGACACATGAATGGGGGATAGTGTCAAAGGCCTTGGTTAAGTACCCTACCCTACAAAATGGGTAGGATGAAGTGTGTTGAATGTCACCTATGTCCCTGTGGATATGGTCCATGCTGATTCCTTCCTTAGCCTTCCAGATAAGTGTTTTTTAGAAACATGGATGGTATGGGTCAATTGTTGTAGTTCTGCATGTTTCCAGATTGATGTGCATTGCAGAGCACACAGCATTTGATATTGCATTTTGTATTCTGGTCAATATATGAGTGGAAAAAGTACAGAGACACCAGGGTTGCAATACTTGGGGGGTGGCAACAGATGGATGTATTGTAAATATATGACATATTGTTAGATAGGGCCATCAATTTGTAATGTTTACACATGTAATACACAGGAAATGGACAGTAAACAGCAGTAATACAGCACAATATAAACACTCCCGTAGCGCAGCAAGCAACGGGTTTGCACAGTGGTTAGCAAAGTGCATATGCATGGGAGATACACGTTTGCACATAGGCAAGCAGTGTGCACATGCGAGCTGCATTGCTAAAGCCTGACAGTTAGTACTGAGCCTATGAAATACACCTGCTACTTAAATGATTCTGTGGTAGCACATGTTAATACATTGATACATTACTTTTTTGACCCAGATGGTACTGGGTTTGAATACAGGTGTATCTAATACTTTAAAATACTTGTCATTGCAGAGTGATAATGCAATAATTAATGATGAACAAATGTCTCAGGGTACAGAAAGGTGCGCTTTTACGACTACTCCTGTTGCTTCATCAGACAAACTAAACACTCATCTATCAAGTATATATATCACATCAGCAGTCAGCTGATACTCTTAATGAAAATCAGATGTAGTTTATGTCACTTATACAATTAAAACTATGCAGCAAAGTAAAGTCTATATAAAATATCTATAAACATATTTATGTAAAAATTCAAACCATAAATAATACAAGAGAATCTCTTAAAACATGCATATATATGGCATGCAAAGATATATATGTATATATTATATGTGCACATTGTACTAATTCCTAGCGCCTGAGGCAGCGGGACTTCAAGAAAGGTTTTAAGGATGTTAGACCATTAAGACCCATATATCTCTCGGCTTTCAGTGACAGGATCCTTGAACACATTAGGGACATAAACAACTGTAAAGAAAATAATGCCTTGGCTAATCATATTAAGCAAACAGATTGTACACACAGTTTTAAGTTTATGGTCATTCAAGTTGTGCACCTTAGTATACGAGGAGGTGGTATAGAAAATTTTACTGAGAGTTGTTTATCTTTCAGCTTTTTCCTGGTAAGGGGTCACCACAGTGGAACTCCTGTCCGCTAATGATTGGCAGTAGATTTTTACAAAACGCCGAGGTGCCAGCTCGACACCCAACCTTCAATGAAGGCACGCCCATTTACACATGCATGTCTTTCGAATGCTAACCAACCGTGGGGAGGACATGCAGACTCCACACAGAAGGCACTCCCAAGCCAAGCCGAGAATCGAACGGGAGAACCTCTTGCTGTGAGGTAACAATGCTACCACCGTACCATAAAGCAAAAATGGATTCTCCCATGCCAACAAATGAAGAGCAGGGTTAAGGAACACAACCTGTGACTTGTGTGCTGCTTACTGACATTTCCAGACTTACATCCAACACTTTGTAGATCTAACATAACGCACCCAGTGGAAGAAAGACAGCTTGCAGTGCTGTTGTATTTTCCTTCTCCCAACCACTAATTATTCACAGGTACAATCCATTAAAAACAAACACTGAGGGACTGCCTGCACTTTGTTTACATTTCCTACACAGATCCAAGTTTTTGGGCTTCACAATTGTAATGTGTTTATACCTCATTTGCATATTCATCATGCTAAGAGCTCTGAATCTACACCATATATAAAAACAAATGTGTAGTTAGGCAAACAGATAGTGAGGGGAGTTGTATATGTTTGGAAGACTGTGAAAACCCCTTTTTTATTCAGGATATATCTGTACAGAGGAGCAATGAACTTCAGAAGTTATGCTTCCATTTTGTCACCTACATAATCCATACTCTAGAATGGATTTAAGAAAATCTGAAGCAAAGGCTTTTACAGTTTTATCTGTGTGCATTAGTTAGAAGTATACTTATGGCATGGGCATATTTGTCAATCCATTTCAGAGGTATACATGATTGCCAGAAAGTGGAATGCTGGGTGATAAGTATGTACAAATGTTTCTGGGACAGGTGCTTTGATAGCACTTTTAGCATTTCAAAGATGGTTTGTTAGCAAAATGGCTTATTTGCCTATTCTTTTGGATAGGGGGAGCAAAGGAGGGGAGCATAGGTGAGTTACTGTTATGGCACAAACAAGGATGGACTGTTCTTTATGGGGGAGCAAAGCTGAGTTACTGCTATGTCACAAACAAGGATGTGTTGCTCTTGTTGCTCTCCTTGTTTTGCATCCGGCCTGTTGTTAGTACTTCACATCTCTAGATGTTTTATGTTTCTCCAGTGGGTAACGCTGACTGCCTACCTTTTCTGTTTTATCTGGAAACAGTTATTTTGTACTTATGTGATACATATGTGTAGCTGTTGTCTTTTAGGACACAAATGAGTATGCCACCCAGGTGTGCCAATCCATGAAGACCCCCCCCCTTCACCGATGCCAAAATCCAAGTAATTGTAGATGGCTTTAGTTAACATGGTGCTTTTCTACTGGAAAGGGGTGGGAGATATGGGGATGGGAGATATGGGACATAGGATGCAAATATGGTGGTAGATAGTAGATGATGTCAATGCTGTAGCTGGTCACTGCAGGACATATGAGCAGGTGCACCACATGGCCACTGACATGATCACAACTGCATGGAGGAGAGCAGCTGCAGTGGGCCATGACCAGATGTTTACTGTGGAAGGGCCTGCTAGAGAACCACCACTAACCCTCAATGAAGAGTTTCTGGCCAACATCAGAAATCCAGACATCTCCCAGGAAAGTGCAGTACAGCATGTCCTGGATGTCGAAGTAACAGTTTCCGAGACAGCAAGCACATCCCGGGAAAAGCTTTCAGGTAGGCATTGCTATCTGAGCAGTTGCATACTATTGTATAGCAAAACAATTGGAAATCAATAAGTTAATTCTCTGTCATGTGTCTTTTTTTTTGGGGGGGGGGTTGAAGACTGCTACAGTTATAAGCTTATGTTAGAGTTGTCAGCCACATTCTTGTTGAAATTATTGTTAATGGACATATACATGGGTAAATGTATTACCCCTGTATTACTGTTAATTGTGATGATGTTGCCTTTACCTCTTGCTTAACTTATTCCACAATAGTCTGGACTACAGAGGAGTATCTCATGTGCAGATGGTAATGCAAACATTTTTATGTCAGTACTGCTGAGCAATTTAATGAAATGTTGTAGTGTGTGATGTTGATCTCAGGCCTGTTGTGTGTATTGTTGTACTGTCTGTAATAGTGGCAGCACTGTTAGTTTGTTAGCATGCACCGCACTATAGTACTGCAGGTATTCATTTATTCCTGTGTTTCTTGCTTTTTATCACAGGTGATCATGACAGTGGGAGTATGGGCCCTGTTCCACCTGATGTCAGTGTATCAACAGACTCTGATGATGGTGGCCAAACTGAGGCACAGTTAGGGGGTGCAGAGGCTGAATCTGACACTGAGGTTGATATACACCTATCTCTTGCATTTCCATCAGACACAGCCAGTAGGCCTATGCCTATTCAGTCCAGTTAGCCTACAGATAGTAGACAGTTGGTGGGTGAGGACATTGAACAAGGAAGTGTAGCTACTGTAGTTTCAGCGCCTGTTGAGTCTGGCTTTAGCCAAAGTGTAGGAGAGATAGTATTCAGGAGGATTGATAGGGGTGCTCAGATGGGTCGTGCTGTTCCTCCTCCACCTGTTGCAGGTGTTTCATTCTGTGCCACTCACTGTATGTTTAGGGCCATCATGGAGGCACAGATACATTCGCATAGGTGATCCAGACAAATGCTCAGGGTTGTGGATGTGGCACAGTCTAACATGTGTGACTGCCTCCACCATGTTGCCAATTCACTGGATTGGATGAATGACACATTGGAATGAAGGGTGTCTGTGATGGACAAAGGTGTGTCTGTCATGGAACGAGCAGTGTTTGTGATGGAATGTCTGCTGGGAGGGGAATGGCATCCTCGTGGGTGTAGGTTAGCCACATTATCTGCTGCCAGCCAATGTGGCCATGCCTGATCTTGTTCAGTATGCTGTCCACACCTGGATGTAGCAGGCCATGGGGTCATGGTACTGGACATCCCCATGAAGGGAGCTCATCCAGCAGACAGCAGTCACATTCAGGTGGCTGCAATGCATCTGACCTTGTGTGTGGACATGCCAGTGCAACTCCTGGCAGAGACAGTTCACATGGTCAGGAACAATAATTATGAACTGCCACTTCTACCATGCATGACTCACACCTATCCAACATACCAAGATGTAGTGCCAACACAGAGCTTGGCTGTGTTCATGCAGCCACTCGCACACCATTTTCACCTGGAGGACCCTTACAGACACACACAACAGTTACTCATTTTGTCTTACTGGCCATTTGTTGGCTTATCCACATATATGCCTTCTTCTCTTTCTTGCTCACACACACTCACTGACCTTTGGTGTCAGCCTAGGCTTCCTGTCACCCCACAAAACACCCTGTGAAAGTGATAATAACTGTGCCATATCCTTGTTTTCTATCTTTTGGGTTCTGGGATACAAAAGCTTTGTTTCTGATACTCAAGATGCATAGCTAACTTAGTGCTTAGTATATCTGCATTTGTGGTGTTAAACTGGTAATTGTACCTTTGACTTATATTGGCCTTCTAAAGTTAGACAGCTGATAAAAATTTCCCACCTTTATTGTGAATGATCTTATGAGGGTTGTGAAGTCAGAAACTGAAAAGTATAATTTCTTTCTAACTTCTCATCATTAATTATTAACTTCTTTCTTTAATCATTTTCCAGTACAGACATATGGTGCTAATCTGAGGGGAAGGAGTTATCATCAGTACTTTTCAGAGGTATGACTGCGTGAATCTTTGATGCCTGAGGCCTTCTACTAAGTAATGGACACATAAGTCAAATAAGTCTCTCCTATCACATGTTAAGGTGGGTCTATATCATAATGTCGAATGCTGACAAGTTTGAAGCACTAAACTTCGAACTTGAAAGTTCGAAGTGTAAAAATGTCAAAATGTATAATGGAGATCGCCATAGAGTGCGGGAAGGGAAGATTTCCCTTTACTGCACTGTAGTGCGATCTCAGAGTTGGTATATTTAAGTAGTGGAGGGTGTGGGGGTGCAGGGGGGTTTGCCCCCCTGCATAGAGCGGTTTTTTTTTTGTTTGTTTGTTTTGGGTTTTAAGTGTTTTTTTTTTGACATTCGACGTTTTTAGACTTCGAACTTTCAAGTTCGAAGTTTGAAGCTTCGAAGTTGTTAGCATTTGACAATCTGATATAGACCCGTTAAGGTAAGTTCTGTGCAGATCTCCCACCTTTTACTAGCTTACCAGACCAAGTAATGAAATACAAGGATATGCCACACAGTCATATTAGTAAACAATACTCTCCAGGTTCAGGACTTACCTTGTAAATGCAGCAGTTGACACTGTTTTAGTTCAGGGATGACTCTGTCTGATGCAAGCAGTAGAGACCAATACATGGGGAGGCAAAGGTTGCGTGAATTATCTGGCATCAATGTTACTATATGTATGTGAGTAGGAGAAAGGTTTTAGGCACCTAGGTGGTGAGTGAGTGTGCTATGTGTTGTCTCTTAGCCAATGCAAGGGCATACTGAGCACGCCTACATCTGCCTACAGGGAGAGCAGCTAGTGGTTCCCCCTGTGACTCCTCATTTGCCTGTAGCTATGGTGACCTTGGCATTGGTGGTGGGATGTGTGTCCCTTCCCCTTGCTGATCCTGCTGAAGCTGTTTTCTCAGGATTATGTTGTGTAGCATTGCACATACTGTGAATATTTTTGTACATGTCCATGGATTGAACTGGAGGGGGTCCCCAAGATGTAGACTCCAGCAGCCCAAACACATGCTCTATGATATTTCTTGTTTGAGCGTGTGCATCATTATGACTTTCTTCCATATGTGTGTGTGCATTTCTGATGGGTGTCATCAGCCACAGTTCAAGTGCATAGCCTGCATCCTCCAGTGAATGCCCTTGTGGGATAGCTCCACTAGCAAACATTTGCTACAGTAGGAAGGTGTCCCAGATAAGTGAGTCATGGTAACTGCCTAGGTTGCCAGCACACAAGTTCAAGATGATTCCCTTGGCATTACGTATGATTTGGAGGTTGATAGAGTGGTAGCCATTTCTGTTTATGTAGAGCCTACTCTGTTCCCTGGGTTGTGCCTTAATTTCTACATGTGTGCAATCTATGACATCCAGTACTTCAGGGTAGTGTGCTACATGGTAGAACTCCTGCATATTTCTCACCCTCTCCTTAAAACTACAGGGAAAATATATGTGGCTGCTAGCATGTTGGAGCATAGTATTCATAAAGTTTGGAGGATTCTGAATGCTGATGCATGTGACACCCCCAGCATGTCCCCTGTTTGTCTCTGAAAGGTACCTATAGCTAAGATTCTAAGGGCTACACATACCTTTGTCTCCACTAGAATGAGTTCCCCTTGGTTGGCTCTGGCTGTGAGTTGAGGACGGCAGATGTCACAGAGTTCCTGTAGTGTGTTCCTCTCCACCCTGTAGCACTCCACAATTTCCACATCATGTAGGTTGTGAAAAGTTAAACAGGGCCTAAAAAACACTTCTCCTTCTTGGCCTAGGCCTAATAGCAGCAGCAGCAACATTGGCTTCAGCCTGTAGCACATACAAATGAACTAAAGCAGCAGCAGCCCCTAATATTCTGTCTGTGTAGACTCCTTTCCTTGTCTGTATTACAAAAGTTTTGGAATCTGCAGAAAAAAATAGCATGGAGTCTACCTGGATGCTTTATAGCTTGTTGAATAGGTAAACCATGTTGGATTGGTTAATTATCATGCGATTCAGCTGCTTATGCTGTAATTAGCATGCCATGGTGTTTACCTTGTTTCCATGGTAGTGCGTGCCTGTACATGGCCGCGACATGCATATGGTGAAAAATGACTGTGTAGGCTTTATTTATTCCCCCTGAACATGTTTTTTTTTTTCAAATGTAAAAGAGGAGTGAAACTCTGGAAAAAGTTGTGTGAAGAAATATTTTTGAAAATAATGGCATAAACAATATCAATACAAACATGATTATTTATGGTTATAAAAATAAGAAGAAATAATATGCGAGAATGGTAGATAAAAATTTATTTTATGTAATATGAGTTATTTGGATTCAAAGACTGAATAACATTTTGTTTAATGTGAAATGGATTATGCCAGATGTATATTGAAAAATCAGATTATTTTTGTGGAAGGAGGAGTAGGGACCACTTATGAAAGAATGGCAATAAAGATGTTTTAAGAAAAATGATAGATAGCAAAAAAACCCAGAAATGTTTATATATGTACCTGTAAATATGTATGTTTTATAAATATGTAATTTTTTTTATGTTATGTTAAATGAAGGACCCCTATTCTTTTTGATTGGTGCCATGGGATCTTTTACAGCCACATGAGTTGCCACTATCTCAGGCAGATGGGGCCTCTGTTTAATGCTTCATCCAAAGAAATACATGCAGGAGTACATCACTCACCTTATGCTGCACTGCAGTGGCAGTAATCAATCTACCTGATGTCTGAATAGAACCCACAGTCTTCTGCATCAAAAGCAAGTGTGCTATATGTTGCACCACTGACACTGCTTTTATGAATAGATTTTTCATCTGTGATAAGGATAAATGGAGGTTTGATTAAAGTACATAGGATCATGGTAATTTTTTTCAGACTCTAAGGGCCTCTTGAGTAGAGTGACTTGGGAAAGGCAGACGTCAAGAAAATATTTTGTATATTGTAATGGAGAACAGGAGGGCTGATCTAAGGTTAACAGAGAGTGTATTCATATAGTTAAGGAGTATACAGTTATATGCTCTGTCTGTAAGAGTAGTTAAATGACAAACTTTATTATATATTTTTGCAGCGTGTTACCCTTTGTGGAATTTTCTAAAGCAACAAGGCTCATAAATGTTTCAGTTTAGAGAAATTAATGTATTTAGTAATAAAGGTACCTGTGACTGGTGAGTAAGGTTTGGTTATCTGTGTGAAACTTAACTGGCTTGGTATATGTGTACTGATGGCAAAAAAATATAAAGCAGTATGCCAGTGTACTTGTGTGGATCCATCTGGTCAATGTAGATGCTGTAAAGGTCAATGATAGCAACATTCATGTTTTGCTTATGTTGATCTTAAGATCATGAAGTTTGTTTTGGGGAGGTTTCCAGTAAGTTTGTTATAGGGATATCAAGTACATACTTTACTAAAGTCATCTTGGAGAAATTATTATAAAGATCACAGGTACAGATGGCTATAAATATTAGGAGATCATTAGAATAATCTACCCTGATAATGTGAGGAAGGTCAGTGGCAGTAATCAATCTACCTGATGTCTGAATAGAACCCACAGTCTTCTGCATCAAAAGCAAGTGTGCTATATGTTGCACCACTGACACTGCTTTTATGAATAGATTTTTCATCTGTGATAAGGATAAATGGAGGTTTGAATAAAGTACATAGGATCATGGTAATTTTTTTCAGACTCTAAGGGCCTCTTGAGTAGAGTGACTTGGGAAAGGCAGAAGTCAAGAAAATATTTTGTATATTCTAATGGAGAACAGGAGGGCTGATCTAAGGTTAACAGAGAGTGTATTCATATAGTTAAGGAGTATACAGTTATATGCTCTGTCTGTAAGAGTAGTTAAATGACAAACTTTATTATATATTTTTGCAGCATGTTACCCTTTGTGGAATTTTCTAAAGCAACAAGGCTCATAAATGTTTCAGTTTAGAGAAATGAATGTATTTAGTAATAAAGGTACCTGTGACTGGTGAGTAAGGTTTGGTTATCTGTGTGAAACTTAACTGGCTTAGTATATGTGTACTGATGGCAAAAGAAATATAAAGCAGTATGCCAGTGTACTTGTGTGGATCCATCTGGTCAATGTAGATGCTGTAAAGGTCAATGATAGCAACATTGATGTTTTGCTTATGTTGTTCTTAAGATCATGAAGTTTGTTTTGGGGAGGTTTCCAGTAAGTTTGTTATAGGGATATCAAGTACATACTTTACTAAAGTCATCTTGGAGAAATTATTATAAAGATCACAGGTACAGATGGCTATAAATATTAGGAGATCATTAGAATAATCTACCCTGATAATGTGAGGAAGGTCAGTAGGGAGATAGTTAATGAAGATAAGAAGAGAAGAGAAGAGGAGAGGAGAGGAGAGGAGAGGAGAGGAGAGGAGAGGAGAGGAGAAGAAGCTGGAGTGTTGTACCCGTGGAACATCAGATTTCCTGGAATAAGAGGAGGGCAGAATATTGCTGCACCAAGCTTGGCATAGTCTGTTTAACAGATAGATACCAAAGTGTTTGATATAGTCAGGGGAAAAACTAAGTGAGATAAAGAAGTGTAGGAGGGTGTGATTAACACACTCTGCTTTTAAATCTTCAGTGATAGCACCATGATGAGACTATGATCAGTGTTCCTGAATATGGTGTTGATTTGTATATAAATTTATTTTATTTCAGCTGACCTATTAACAAATTAGCATTTTTAATATTTACAGTTAGAATGTAAATGCAGTTTGACACATACATCAAAGTTGTTTTTGATCATTGCAGACGTATTATATTTAATGCAGCTTCTGATATTGTAGTATATGCAGGAATGTTTATGCATACAGTTCTAAGCTACGTTTACTAGTTAGATACGATTAGGTGGAAAATGTGTTTAAGATTTATTTGGTATTACAGATTATTAGCAGAATTATTTGACAATGAGTTAATAAATAATGTGACAAGAATGGGCAAAAACATGAAAGAGCACAACAGAGGACTTGAGGCTGCGATAAAAGCCATATGCTCCAGGGTTAATGATGTAATCGTGTTTTGGGAAAAAATAATATTTGCTTGTACTGAAGGTTTTCAAAGATGTTTGCTTATGTGGATAATATAGCAATGGGCTAGCAATGATGTGAATGAGTCAGTTTCGTAGTTTTACATTGACAGATGATGTTAACAGTTTCCATTCATATGAAATGATACCTGTGGAAAGGGATGGATTGTAAATAAAGGTTCATAGCTGAGGCATGAAAGATAAAGCTTTTTAAAGAAGGTATGATACAGAGGTAACATTTTTTTTATTTAAATATCTGCATACTTTAGATTTTTATATGGGTCTGAATTGAAAGTTGGGGTAAGGATGGATGTGAAGGTGAGGTAATTTGAGCTAATGATAAGAAGGGGAAGAGAAGAGAAGAGAAGAGAAGAGAAGAGAAGAGAAGAGAAGAGAAGAGAAGAGAAGAGATTATTTCCTTTGACAAAGAATGTTAAAGATGAGATATTCTTATTTTGTTGAATTCATTTTATAATTTTTGACAAAAACAATTTAGGATTGCATAGATGAGCTTCTTGTCTGGAATGAAAAAGGGGAATTTTTTGCTGCTTTATTGGCATACCTCTCAACTGTCCAGGTTTTTACAGACTGTCCAGATGTTTGCCTCATAATTTTGAAAAACAGTTTTCTTTTTTGTAAGTCTGCCAACACTGTCCACTCAAACTTACAATATTAGTATTTATCCTCATAAAAAAAAAAAAATATATATATATATATATATATATATATATATATATATATATTTATATATGTTCTACTACTTTTGTCAAATAGTGCTTTGGTCAACATTAGTTAAATTGACACTATTTTGTCGATTACACAGATCATCAACGTCTATTGAAAAAGTAGCATATTGGACCTATGATAAGGATAAGGATAAATGGAGGTTTGAATAAAGTACATAGGATCATGGTAATTTTTTTCAGACTCTAAGGGCCTCTTGAGTAGAGTGACTTGGGAAAGGCAGAAGTCAAGAAAATATTTTGTATATTGTAATGGAGAACAGGAGGGCTGATCTAAGGTTAACAGAGAGTGTATTCATATAGTTAAGGAGTATACAGTTATATGCTCTGTCTGTAAGAGTAGTTAAATGACAAACTTTATTATATATTTTTGCAGCATGTTACCCTTTGTGGAATTTTCTAAAGCAACAAGGCTCATAAATGTTTCAGTTTAGAGAAATGAATGTATTTAGTAATAAAGGTACCTGTGACTGGTGAGTAAGGTTTGGTTATCTGTGTGAAACTTAACTGGCTTGGTATATGTGTACTGATGACAAAAGAAATATAAAGCAGTATGCCAGTGTACTTGTGTGGATCCATCTGGTCAATGTAGATGCTGTAAAGGTCAATGATAGCGACATTGATGTTTTGCTTATGTTGTTCTTAAGATCATGAAGTTTGTTTTGGGGAGGTTTCCAGTAAGTTTGTTATAGGGATATCAAGTACACACTTTACTAAAGTCATCTTGGAGAAATTATTATAAAGATCACAGGTACAGATGGCTATAAATATTAGGAGATCATTAGAATAATCTACCCTGATAATGTGAGGAAGGTCAGTAGGGAGATAGTTAATGAAGATAAGAAGAGAAGAGGAGAGGAGAGGAGAGAAGAGGAGAGAGGAGAAGAGAAGAGGAGAGAAGAGAAGAGAAGAGGAGAGAAGAGAAGAGAAGAGGAGAGAAGAGAAGAGGAGAGAAGAGAAGAGGAGAGAAGAAGAGGAGAGAAGAGAGAAGAGAAGAGAAGAGAAGAGAAGAGAAGAGAAGAGAAGAGAAGAGAAGAGAAGAGAAGAGGAGAAGAAGCTGGAGTCTTGTACCCGTGGAACATCAGATTTCCTGGAATAAGAGGAGGGCAGAATATTGCTGCACCAAGCTTGGCATAGTCTGTTTAACAGATAGATACCAAAGATCACAGGTACAGATGGCTATAAATAT
Source organism: Protopterus annectens (assembly GCF_019279795.1). Lineage (NCBI taxonomy): Eukaryota > Metazoa > Chordata > Ceratodontiformes > Protopteridae > Protopterus > Protopterus annectens. Next base: position 1,278,113,729 of record NC_056744.1, read on the forward strand.
TAGGAGATCATTAGAATAATCTACCCTGATAATGTGAGGAAGGTCAGTAGGGAGATAGTTAATGAAGATAAGAAGAGAAGAGGAGAGGAGAGGAGAGAAGAGGAGAGAGGAGAAGAGAAGAGGAGAGAAGAGAAGAGAAGAGGAGAGAAGAGAAGAGGAGAGAAGAGAAGAGGAGAGAAGAGAAGAGGAGAGAAGAGAAGGCTTCACAGGTACAGATGGCTATAAATATTAGGAGATCATTAGAATAATCTACCCTGATAATGTGAGGAAGGTCAGTAGGGAGATAGTTAATGAAGATAAGAAGAGAAGAGGAGAGGAGAGGAGAGATGTTTGGCATCTACTTTTCTGAAGTACAAGCAAACACAGGAGGGTTATGGCTGACAAAGTTTGCAGATGACTGCAAACTGGGCGCCATAGTAGAAAACACATCTGACACAGATATCCTTCAGAAGGGTCTCACAGAAACGGATAACTGGTGCCAGAGCCACGGCCTAAAGTTAAATGCCAAAAAATGCATAGTCATACCCTTCGGGAAAAACAAGGTTACCCCTAGCTACCAAATAGGTGGCAATCCACTGAGCACAGAAGAAGTTATCAGGGACCTGGGGACCCAGGTTGATAGTAGTCTGTCATTCGACACCCATGTAGCTAAAGTAGTTAGGAAGACCTTCTACATTGCCCACCTTATCATGAAGGGATTCTCATCTAGATCAAGGGAGGTCATAGTCTCCCTTTACTCATCACTCATCAGACCAATGATTGAGTACAATGCCCCATTCGGAATGTATCTGACCCGACACTTGCAGCAGCTGGAGAGGCCACAAAAGTTCCTCACCAAAAGGATAAAGGGTCTCATAAATCTGTCCTATGCTGCCCGACTGAAAGAACTCCAGCTCTATTCAGTCGCCACAGCTTGCTCAGAGGTGACCTTTGCCTAACATACAAGGCCATGTCAAACCCAGATTTGATGAATATGCTTCACCTCAAAAATCTAGATCCATCAGAGCCACAAGGGCGGGAGACTTAAACCTTGACACGGCTATTAATAGGACGTGCTGGAGGGATAGATTCATCACCCAAAGACTCCCTATGCTGTGGAACAAAATCCCGGTACATGTGAGGCAGAGCACCTCGCTGGCCTTGTTCAAGAGAAATCTTGACCAATGGATGGGAGATCGCAGATATACCCCAGGGATTACCTCAGTGTCACTGCTCGACAGAGGCACAGAAAAATAATGGGTATAGTTCCCCATACTAAAGGGGTGGCCTAAGCCACAAAACGATGGGCTAGGCTTGTAAATGCCCTCGGGCAGATAGCCTAGTATGAACCTATGAACCTATGAACCTATGAAAGTGTTTGATATAGTCAGGGGAAAAACTAAGTGAGATAAAGAAGTGTAGGAGGGTGTGATTAACACACTCTGCTTTTAAATCTTCAGTGATAGCACCATGATGAGACTATGATCAGTGTTCCTGAATATGGTGTTGATTTGTATATAAATTTATTTTATTTCAGCTGACCTATTAACAAATTAGCATTTTTAATATTTACAGTTAGAATGTAAATGCAGTTTGACACATACATCAAAGTTGTTTTTGATCATTGCAGACGTATTATATTTAATGCAGCTTCTGATATTTTAGTATATGCAGGAATGTTTATGCATACAGTTCTAAGCTAAGTTTACTAGTTAGATACGATTAGGTGGAAAATGTGTTTAAGATTTATTTGGTATTACAGATTATTATCAGAATTATTTGACAATGAGTTAATAAATAATGTGACAAGAATGGGCAAAAACATGAAAGAGCACAACAGAGGACTTGAGGCTGCGATAAAAGCCATATGCTCCAGGGTTAATGATGTAATCATGTTTTGGGAAAAAATAATATTTGCTTGTACTGAAGGTTTTCAAAGATGTTTGCTTATGTGGATAATATAGCAATGGGCAAGCAATGATGTGAATGAGTCAGTTTCGTAGTTTTAGATTGACAGATGATGTTAACAGTTTCCATTCATATGAAATGATACCTGTGGAAAGGGATGGATTGTAAATAAAGGTTCATAGCTGAGGCATGAAAGCTAAAGCTTTTTAAAGAAGGTATGATACAGAGGTAACTGAGAAAATTATTTTTTTTATTTAAATATCTGCATACGTTAGATTTTGCTATGGGTCTGAATTGAAAGTTGGGGTAAGGATGGATGTGAAGGTGAGGTAATTTGAGCTAATGATAAGAAGGGGAAGAGAAGAGAAGAGAAGAGAAGAGAAGGGAAGAGAAGAGGAGAGGAGAGGAGAGGAGAGGAGAGGAGAGGAGAGAAGAGAAGAGAAGAGAAGAGAGGAGAAGACATTCGGCAGTATTGTGTGGAGAGGTAGAGATTATTTCCTTTGACAAAGAATGTTAAAGATGAGATATTTTTATTTTGTTGAATTCATTTTATAATTTTTGACAAAAACAATTTAGGATTGCATAGATGAGCTTCTTGTCTGGAATGACAAAGGGGAATTTTTTGCTGCTTTATTGGCATACCTCTCAACTGTCCAGGTTTTTACAGAATGTCCAGATGTTTGCCTCATAATTTTGAAAAACAGTTTTCTTTTTTGTAAGTCTGCCAACACTGTCCACTCAAACTTACAATATTAGTATTTATCCTCATAAAAAAAAAAAAATATATATATATATATATATATATATATATATATATATATATATATATTTATATATGTTCTACTACTTTTGTCAAATAGTGCTTTGGTCAACATTAGTTAAATTGACACTATTTTGTCGATTACACAGATCATCAATGTCTATTGAAAAAGTAGCATATTGGACCTTACCTCTGAAATGTCCAGATTTTTGCAGACTGAACACATTTTGCCTTTTATTTTTGGTCTGTTCTTTTAATTTGTAAGAGCAATATTTAAAAATTGTGCATTTTTATTTTATTTTGTCCTCCCAGTATTTATGGCTTTGTCCAGATTTCTTGCTCAAACCGGTTGAGAGGTATGCATTGGATGATTCTTGGGTTTTGTATATATAATTATCAGGTGTGTGGGATGCAAGGGGCTTGAAAAAACAGAAAGTGAGTAACCTGAAGCTCAAAGAGCAGTCCTCATAGCTATAGAAAGCAGCCACTCTAACCTAAGACTCCATTTACTGACACAAATGCAGTAAGATTACTTTGTTTAACCTAAGAGGTAAATCTGAAGAAACAGTATACAAAAGTAAAACACTGCAAGAATACAAGTGCTGACCAAAATAGATATAAAACACACATAAAAACTACTATAGAGACCCAATTAAATACAAAAAGTGTTTACTGCTTTCTACGTGTATATACTCTGGATATGTAATAGTTTGCTGTGCAGTCCCATAATGCTTCAAGTCTGGTGTGCCAGATTGTATAGAGATGGAGATGGGACACCAGGCTGTTAGTTAAGTGTATTTTTGCTCCATTTTCTATGTTATTAAAGTTGCTGTTATACTTCAAATGGTGCTGTGTGCTGACATTCTTAGCAGTCATCATGATGACTGGGTAGTCATTAATGCTCACTGTGACTTAATCTCAGAGCCAGAACCTTTTTCACAAAAAAAAAAAAAAAAAAATATGTCATCCAGATCAGCAAACCAAACCAAACAGTACAGTTATTTCCACTATACTCTTTCCAGTTTACTCATGTTTGTTTTCTTACAAAGTTTTCTTATTATTATTCCATATTCAAGTTAGGGCCGAATGTAGTTAACAAACAATGACTTCATCATTTCTGATTTCCTAGACTTTATAACTACAACCTATAGTTCTATAACTGTCATTAACCAATTGGTTGATATGATTACAAAAACTCAAAGCTGGATCTACCTGTATACCCATATTACATGAATCTACAGTTTTGATCACTTTGTGCTGTATTAAGCAGTCACCTTTCACTTTATGTCTTCTAAATCTCATATGATTAATTTTTGATGTATTTATCAGCACATTATTCTCCTCTGCCCAAATGGTCAATTTAGTCATGTTCTTTTGCAGACATGCCCTATGTGGGATCTATATTATAATCTCAAAGGTTTAAAACTTCGAATCACTAAAGATCAAATTTTAGTGATCAAAGTCTTAAACCATCGAAACCAAAAAAAAAAAAAACTAAATAATGTGTAGGCAGGGGGGCAAGCCACCCTGCACCCCCCACACCCCCCTACTTAAATATACCAACTCCGAGAATGCACTACATTGAAGTAAATGGAAATCTCCCCCATGGAGATTTTCCATTTAAATGTTCGATGTAGTGCTCTTTCGGTATTCTCATGTCGACAATATCATATTTGATATTGTCAGACTTCAAGATTTTAATATAGACCCCCCTATCTCTAACACATGCAGTCAGTTTACCCAATTTTAAGTTATCCATATACAGACTGTAGAACATCTCAGATGAAAAAGATACGTCTGAAAGACACCATCTAAACAAGTATAGTCCTAGGGCACAGCTCTATAGGACACCTGACTGTATCCAAGAATTTCACCTTTTCATTTGCTGTATGATACTTGCTATATCCTATTTGTAAGTCATGCAGCTATCCATCTTATCAAAACTACATCAATACCTAGTTGTAATTTTTTGATCAGTATTTTGTGTATGACCCTGTCAATTGCTGATTGATCAGTGTTTTGTGCATGACCCTGTCAAATACTGAAGTTAACAGTGGTAATAGATCTATTTTCAACACATGCTTGCTGATATATGGTTTCAAGTCACAACCTTTCCAATTCTAAAAACAACGTATCCAATTTTCCCTTCTCCATTATTTTTCCTCAACAGAAAACAAGACTTAAGGGCTGGTATGATTCTAGGTTTGCCCTACTCCACTTTCCCTTAAAGACAGGTTTAATAAGTGCATGTCTCCAATATTGAGGAATCTCCTCATATTTATATGACCTGGTAAATAATTGATATAATGGTACTGTAAGTTCTTGCTGAAGTGTTCTTAGGTCATTAATTTCATTACCTCCCTGTGCTTTGTTTGCATCCAGTTTGCATAGTTCATTTTTAATATAATCTAATTTGATTTCAGTATCTGAGGTTACCTGGATGGCACTTCTTCTTTCGGCTTTTCCTGGTAAGGGGTCACCACAGCAGATCACCTTGTCTGCTCATGATTAGCAGTGGAGTTTTACAGTGTTGAGTTGCCAGCCTGGCGCCCAACCTTCCACAGAAGGCATGCACATGCACACACTCATGCCTAAGGCCAATTTTTAGAGTGTCCAATTGACCTACAGCATGTCTTTGGGATGTGGGAGGAAACCAGAGCACCCAGAGGAACCCCACACGACCACAGGGAGGACATGCAAATTCTGCACTGAAGGCACCCCAGCCAAAGATCGAACCGGTGAACCTCTTGCTGTGAGGTGGCAACGCTAACCGCTGCACCACCATGGCCGCCCATGTTATCAGGATGGTACTAAGACAACTTATCACCCACCTTGTGGAACCAAAATGTTTTGCATAACATTTTGTAAATTTATTTATTTATTTTTATTTATTTACATATGGTTACTGGGAAAGTCTGACTGGGTGAAGACCCATTTTCAGTGGAGGCTCAGGGAGAAAAGCTCCACATGTATCTTAAAAGTACATAAATACATACTATTACAAAATTTTACAGTACAGTCAATAACATTTTTCAGACAATATACACATTGCAAAAGACAATTTTACAGAGAAGCAGTAGTAGAAGTTCAGTTAAATATGACAACATTAAGTCAGACTAAATATAGCTAGTAGTCAAAAAGAACTAGAATAGCAAGAGAATGCAATTCTACAGCCACTTAGCCTGGACTAGTACAGGTACAAAGTCAAGAGTCATTAAGGAAAGTTTTAAGGGAATTTTTAAACTGATGGGCATTGATAGTAGTTCTAATAGTAAGAGGAAGTGAATTCCAGACTTTTGCTACATAGTGGGAATATAAGGAATCACTAGCAGTGTTTTTGCTCACTTGTAGTAGTGCTTTATTTTCATATCTAAGACTATGGATGGTAAAATAATGTTTTAATATGTTTAACAGAGCTGGAATTTTATCAGCTTGATATAATAATTTGTGTGCCATGATTAGTTGGCTGTAGGATAGTAATTATGGTAGTTCAAGCCAAGATAGATGTTTAAGGAGTAACAGTGGTGTGTCTAATGCGGACAGTCAGTAGCAAATTTTGCTATATTGTTATAGCATATTTTACATTTTTCTAAATCTGTCTTTTTAAAATTAACAAGAATTGGGGAGGCATACAGCAAGGTTGAAAGGAGATGGGTTCTAGAAATAGTAATCCTAGAAGTATCAGTTAGGTATTTTTGTTCCTGTATAAGATACCTAGATTTTTATGAACTTTCTTGATTGTTTGGGATATGTGCAGATCAAACTGTAGGTTTTTATCAATTGCAACACCAAGTGATTTTACTTGAGGTTCAGGGATGATTTTTGTGTTTTTGTCAGAAGTAGTATAGAAGGTGGTAGGAATGGGTGAGAATCTAGTAGGTTGGAAGATCATAAGTTAAGAAACTTAATAAGAAACTCCTTAAGAAACTGTATAAAATGCCTTAGACATATCAAGGAAGATAGCTGAAACTATTTTGCCTTCATTTTGTAAGTTGGTTGATGGTGTTAGTGAAACTTAGAAGAGCAGTTATTGTACTATGATAAGGTCTAAACCCATGTTAAGAGTTGGTTAGAAGGTTATTAGTGGTAAGGTATAGAAGAAGTTGAGAGGGAATACATCTTTCAAGGATTTTTGATAGTAGGGACAGAATGGCAATGGCTCTAAAATTTGAAAGTTCTGTTGAGAGGATCTATATTACAAGATCAAAACTTTAGTTAATCAAAAAACTAATGATAGATCTTGTAATATCGAAACCTGAAAATGTCTAACGGCCATTTCAACCCAGGGAAACACTTGCCTTGGCCACATCAAAACAAAAAAAAAACTTTAAATCCCAAATCAAGTGGGGTGCTTTGCCCACCCTCCCGATGTGGGGGGCTGTGCCCCCTATACCCTCCTAACTAAATACACCAATTCCAAGATCACTCCAAATTGGAGAAAAGGGGATAATCCAAATAACAGCCAAGGGAAGTGTTTCCCTGTGTTAAATCGTCCGTTCGACATTTTCAGGTTTCGATATTACAAGATCAATCTTTAGTTATTCAATTAACTAAAGTTTTGATCTTATAATATAGACCCTGTTGAGATGCCTACTTTGTATATGCCAATTATGTAACCGATTTTCCAATTTGATGGAACATATTGTTCTGCAATAGATCTATTTATAAGTATTGAAACTGGATAGGATATGGCTTCTGCTGCTAATTTTAAGTATTCAGCTGGCAGGTTATCTGCTGCTAATGTGGTAGGTCTGAGTTTCATTAATAGTTTGTGTATTGTAGCTGTAGAGATGGCCTGGAAACAGAAAGAGGGGTCTTTCTTACTGGAACGTTTTGGAAGTGATACTGGATCAAAGTTGTTATTTTTAGTTAGAGATAAAATAGTTTATGTGAAGCATTTAGTAAATTCTACTGCAATGGTTCCAGTGTAGTTTGAGTTTGAGTGTAGGTTGAGTTTTATCCTGGATGAAGGATAGTTTTGATTGTGTTCCAAAATTTTTGAGGATTTTGCTGTTGTTTCTGTTGTAAGTTAGTGTAGTAGTTCTTTTGGTCAAGAGTGATTTGATGTTTTGCCTTATTTCTAATTTGTTGAAATGCTGTTTGATTATTTTGGGTTTTACAAGTGCGCCATACTTACCAGGTCTTATCTCTTAACATAAGGAGGCTTCTAGTTTCTTTAGTTAGCCATGGTGTATATTTAGCATTTGTGCAAATTGTTCTAGGAGGGGCTAAGCTGTTAAGAATGTTGAGGAAGGTGGTATTAAAATATTCTACTGCCTTGTCTAAGGGCAGATTCTTAAGTGGAGACCAGTTACATTTTTTTAGTATGCTTATTAAGTGTTGGGGTTGAAGTGTTTCTTACTACAGATTTGGCAAAAAGTGGTATATATGATAGGATTGATATATTGCCTTAATAGATAGGTTGGCTTATGTTCACTATGACTGTCAGGTAGACAGGCAAAATGTTGTTAGAAATGAGATTTGTTAATGTCCAATCCAGTATCAATTGTCTGTTCGATTTTTTATCAATCCTAGTAGGTGTTTGGATAAGTTGTTTATATTCATACAGATTGATATGATTACTGGGTTATGTGAATTACATGTTGTCCAGTCTTTATTTAAAAGAATGTATTCTGTTGTAGAGATATTGTTGCCAGGTGGGGCACAGATGGCTATAATATTTATGTATTTGTTATGGTTAACTTGTAGCTTAGTTGGTAAGATATCAATGTTTTTGGAGTTTGTTATTATAAGATTAAGTGGTAACAGTATCTGGTTGTTCTTAAATAGTATGGCTACACCTCCACCTCTTTTATCCTTTCTGTCAACTCTAAGAATGCTATAACCAGGCAGGGTAATTTCATTATCTGTAATGTGTGGTTTCAACCATGTCTATAATCTGTTGCATCTGACAATAAATTTTAGACTCTACACATAGCTTACCAAAATACACAAAACTTAAAACTTCAAAAACAACAAAAAAGCCAGCGGAATCGGACTGGTAAATAAGGCATGGACTAATTTATTACTGTAAGCACTTTCGGCCAAGACAATACTTAGCCTTCATCAGACAAAATACATTAAACACAGCACTCCATATATATTCACTCTAACAAGCATAAAATTAGAAACTAATTACCCAATCAGAAAGTCAACTCAATTAAAACCAATTTAAACCCCACCATAATTATCATTCAATTTCAGTTTTTAATGTATGCTTGCCATTTTAACCTTTGAATGATAATTATGGTGGGGTTTAAATTGGTTTTAATTGAGTTGACTTTCTGATTGGGTAATTAGTTTCTAATTTTATTCTTGTTAGAGTGAATATATATGGAGTGCTGTGTTTAATGTATTTTGTCTGATGAAGGCTAAGCATTGTCTTGGCCGAAAGCGCTTACAGTAATAAATTAGTCCGTGCCTTATTTACCAGTCCGATTCCGCTGGCTTTTTTGTTACTCTACACATAGCTTATCAGTTTGTATGTCTTTACTCCTTCCACACCTTAGGTATCTATACAATGGTTCCTATTATGCTCACTATCTTAATACAAATTTTCTTCAAATTTTTCTTGATCTTGTCTCACACTATGCTTTGTATGTCCAGCTTGTTTATTTCAATTTTCAAAGCTGTAGTTTGACCTCTTTTCCATTTATTATATCTTTTGTATCTCAACTTAATCAGGTATCTTGTTCTTATGGAAATGTATTCCTCTGATATTGTATGCCTAGATCCTGATGTTAAACATTGTTTTTGATTTTTTGCACTCAATCAATTCTTCTTTAAAAGCTTTTCACATCCCTTATGTAGTTTTTCCACTGAACAAATCACTCCAATTAGTTTTACATAGTGACTGTTTTGCTTCCATGTAATCTTTAATTAATCTTCTGTGCATTGGTTTATATTTCAGTTTGGCATAATTATCTAGCAACACATTAGCGTTATAACCCCATGATCACTGCAAATCAATGGTTGTAAAACTTGACATGAAATAACACTAATTTCTTTATGAACACAAAAAATGCCTAGTAGGTTCAGTTCCCTGGTACATTTTTTACAGTCCGAAAAAATTGTTGTTCCAGAACATATGTTATGAATAATTTCCTTACTAACAATGTTGAATCAATAATATTCCAGTCTGTTTCTGGTAAATTTAAGTCACCAGCCATTATTATTCTTCCCTCATGTGTTTCATGCATGAAAAGTATGAATTTCCATAGATCATCAGCGATTGACTTTGGTAGTCTATACACTTCCTCAATTTTTATATGTTCAAGGGTTGTCTTTATTGTTGCAGTTATACAGTCTACAATATTGGTGTTATCATTGATTATGTGATAATAACAGGTCTCATAACTATCTTTAATCCCTATCATAAAACCACCACCTGATTTTTTGTTAGAATGTCTGTTACAGTAAAAGCATTTATACCCTCAAAGAGTTAGATCCAGTACAGTTATTGTTCTTTAACCATGTTTTACAAACAATAACATCAATCTTGTTGGAATGTAGCAAATTTTTCAATAAAAAAATGAAAACCTTTTTTAAAATGCTCCTAGCATTGACAACATCATTGATGCATCAAATGTTGCTTTCTGTAAACTGTGAAATTTTCAACCTGGCAAAAATCTGCCTTGTGTTGGTCAAGTATTGCAAAATATCTGCTGCAAAAATTCTCTTCCCTGATCTTGGCAAATGTATGCTATCCTGTCTGAACACATACAGTATGTGCCCACAATTAGGCTGGGATGCTCTACACATTTCCATGTTTTAAAATGAGACATTTTTTCATGTAGATATTTACCGCAAAAAATATTTTCATTCATGATGACCGGACTCTCCTTTCTATCTGTGATTTGTGAAAAATACATCCTAACACCAGTACAAGCTATGCTATCTAACAGGGTTGTAAGTTCCCTACTAACACTCACAGTGTCCTTGCGGATGAGATAATTTGTACTGATGTTAATGAAAACAGATCTGCACTTCCTTACATTAAGGTATTCAAAGACTTGTCTCACATCATCTATTTTTGCTCATGGCTAGTGTAACACTAGTCAATGTTCATTATCTTCTCTGCAAATGTAAGTATCAGTTCCTCTAATAACTGAATCTCTGATTACAAGAATATATTTTCTGACCAGATGTGAAGAATCTTCAACTTCTAATTCAATAATATCTGCTCTATCAGTTGTTGCAAATGAATGGTCTTCATCACCATTAGTCTTATCCCACTGTTTTCATTGCATATTACATTTGCAAGCATACAGTTCTCATCCAGCTGGCTTTGTACATCCACAGCATGAGCCAAGTTGCCAATGTCTGTCTTTTTCATCTTTTTTTTCTTATAGTAATGATCTTTAATCCTTCCATGTTCAATTTTGCTTTCTTCCTTTTCATATGTCCATTGTCTCTTTTTACTTTCTTTCTGTAGACTGAAGGTTTTCTGATAGAAAAATGTTATCATATCTTGTAAACTGTATGTTACATTAAAAAATATGTGTCCTTTTCAGTATGTATTTTCTTTACTGTACAGACATTTATCATTTTTTTCTTATTTGTTGTGAACTTTTTCCTTTCTTTCTTTTTTTAATTTCTTTCTAAATGCTCTGAATCATCAGATTGCTGAATACTTCCATCCAGAATTTCAAAGTTGTCAGGGACATTGTTTTTTCACAGGGGTTGAGTGATCTTTACAGACAATAGATACATACTTTCTTAAATGTGTTCTATTTGCTCTATTTTGCCTAACGTTATTTATCTCATCAGTCCAGTCATTAATATATGTAACAACAGTTGTCCAAGCCTTGCCAATTGCACAAGTGCAATCATCATCAGTAACTGTTTACTTCTAAGAGTGGTAAGCAAATCATCCAACTTTTTACATGAGGAACAGAGATCACCAGTGTTATCAGGTATTACCTTTAAATGTACATAGCATTTATTACACTATACAAAATATTTGTGCTTTAGCAAATCATTAATGGCATACTCATTTAAGGAATCCATATTTAGCTTCAAACGAATAAAATAATTATGAAAGAAAACAATAATCAAAATCAGTCATAGAATTTAAAGAGAACTTAAATCAAATTCTGTGAGACAAATCACAAGCAATATACAACTAAATATTAAATTAAGTGCAGTAAAGTTGCTCTGAAAATCATACAAAGACAGGAAATTCTTTATATTGTGTGTGAATGTGTGCAATTACTTCTGCTCACTATCGTTTGCAGTTGCACCTCTTTAATTGTGAGGATCAATAAATCACAAATGAAGACAGGATTGTTTAGCTAAGCTCTGGATTGTCTTCTCTGCAGTCTGTGTGAACTTATAGCTGACTAGGCACCTTGCTATGGCTAGAGTTTGCCTACCAAAGACCCATCCCTTTCTAAAAACTAACAGTGAAAATTAAAGGTAAAACAAAATATAAATCAAAGTAAATCGCTTATCCCTTTCTAACAACTAACAATGAAATTTAAAGGTTAAAAAAAAAAAAATATATATATATATATATATATATATATATATATATATATATATATATATATATATATATCAAAGTAAATCATCTTATCTACGAGCTGGCCCTTCCTTCTTTCCTACAAACAGTGAAAAACAGTGGTAAAAATAAAATATAAATTTAAATAAAAACTTCTCTTATCAAGCTACCACACAGTCAATCACAGACCAGTACAGGATTGTTTAGATAAGCTCTGGAACTTTGGAAAAGGCAGTGCAGATTGTTAATATGAATACTACAAATGACACGTAAGGTCAACACAAAGAAAGGGACCAGTTGAGTAAAATACATGATACTGGTGAAAACAGTCATGCGATTAAGATGCAGGCCGGCAGGTTTGGCAAAAGCAGTTGATGTAAAAGTTTGCTTGTTTAGTCAGAGCAGTGTGCTGCACATGGCAAAAGGTTTAAGAAATGCAATGACTGGACATTTTCCTGATGTTTATATAATTAACCTAGTGAAAGAAGTAGAGAATAAAACTGAAAAAAAATGTGTTCAGAAAGTGGATTTTTTTTATATTCAGTGACTGCTCTGTCAAACACTGAATCAGATTGGCAAGCCAAACTCCTGATTAACAGATATCCATCAAGCTGATAGATACTGGGGTTGATGTTACTGTCATATCAGTTGGTACTTATATTTCAAATAAAAAATGCAAGCAAACACATACAGGGAAAGCCATCTACTTAAACACTGTTTGAATCATAGAACTGTGTGTTTGCAATATTTCTTATTACAAGCAGTTTTTAAATATGTAAAGGCTGAAATGCCTAACTATTGGACAATGACAAAACATCTGATATATGAATACTACACTAAGAGAGCACAGTTGTCTGTACATGATGGTTTCCTACTCCCCCCTCACAACATGCTGAAGTGTTGAATCAGATACATGAAGAACATTGAGGACTCACAAAGTGGCATGAAAGAGCCAAGAAGTGCGTATGGAGGCCTAACATCAACAAGGACATTGCAAAGCTTATGTCAAAATGCCAATTTTGGATTATTCATAAGCGATCCCAGAGGAGAGAACTGTTACTACCAACTCCTTTAACATAGGCATCTTCCAGAAACTGGGCCCAGCTCAGATTGGGTTTGTCAAAGGCAGGTCATGCTTACTCAATCTGGTCAACTTCCTTGAGAAGGTCACCAAAGCAATTTTCAAGGGCAAAACAGCTCACATTTCCTACCTTGGCCTGGCCAAGGCATTTGACACAGTACCCTGCTTGGACATTGTTGACAAACTCAAGAGAGTAGGTTTAAACTCTTATGTCAACCACTGGATAGCCGTCAGGATTACAGACAGGACCCAGGAAGTTAGCATTGAGTAGTCTACCTCTACAAAGAGGCTGGTCACTGGCATCCTGGGAATGCTTCTTTTTGGCTTCTGTGAAGTGAAGACCAACAGCAAGGGCCACTGGCTGGCCAAATTTGCTGATAACTGTAAATTGTGAGCAGATGTAAAATTCCCCAACAGCACTAATGTTCTCCAGGAAGGGCTGACACAGATAAATAACTGGTGTCAAAGCAATACATTTTATTTATTTTATTTTATTTTATATTTGTTTACTGGGAAAGTCTGACTGGACACAGGTCCATTTTCAAAGGAGGCCTGGGGAGAAAAGCTCCATTTACAGTCATATCAGTGTTTAGTGTGTGCATGAAGTTACAATGTTTACATAGAAATAAAGTAACAATGATTACAGGAATAACAAATAAACAATTAGTAACAAGCATGATTGTTTGAGAATAACAGTTAAGTAATAGTGGAGAGCAGAAATGTATCGAAGGAGAAAATCAACGAGTAAAAACACTCTGAGATGCTGGAAAGCTAATTTTCTACCGTTGATGACAGCTGTTTCTGTGAAATTGCTATTTCCTTATACAATGATTTGCAGTAATTTTAAGGAGGTACATACCCAGGAGAGCTGCAAGAACATAACCAGGTGTTCATGAAGTGTGACTTAAGGAGCTTTTTAAATTGTGTAGTAGAGCAGTTGGAGGTTATTGGGGTTGGCAGCTTATTCCATATTTTAGAAATAGTGCTAGAGAAGAGAGACTTCCAAGCATCATTATTAGCTTTGGTGGTATTTAGAAGGTTTTGATTACTGGAGCGTAGAGTTCTAGTAGTGGCATATGGTTGTACTAGATTTTGGAGAGCAGAGATTTTCTCTGGGTGATAGAATATTTTGTGTGTGAAGGTTAGTTGATTAAATTGTTGCAACTGAGGAAGTTCGAGCCAGTTCAGCTGTTTTAGGGATGTACAGTGATGAGTCCTATATGTGGCCTCATTTGCAAACCTGGCAATTTTATTGTAACAAGATTCCAGTTTGTTTAATCAGTCTTGCGGAGATTAGATAGAAATGAGGAGGTGTAGAGGAAGGTAAATAAGAAGTGCTTTCAAGCTATAGTGGCTTTTGTGTGTTTTGTAAAAAATTGCTTGTTCCGATACAAGAGACCTGTTTCTTGTGAACTTTCTTGACGGTTTGGGCTATGTGAATATCAAATTTCAGGTTATTCTCAATTTTGGCTTCAAGTAGTTTAGTGTGGGTTGTTGGAGTGATTATTGTTTTGTTTTTAGAAATGATATTAAAAGTGAGGTACGATGAGGGGAATCTTGGGCTGAAAAGTAGGAGTTTTGTTCTGTTGGGATTAAGAATGAGTCAGGAGTTAGTGAGCCATGTTTCAACAGATAGAAAGGAATCTTGGGTTATGGTGTGGAGGTTTTTTAGTGTAGGGGCTGCACATAGGGCGGAGTCATCAGCATATTGCACTACCGAGGCATTTGGTCTGGAGGCATTGAGCTGGTTAGTTAATAGACAGAATAATAATGGCACAAGGATGGAGCTTTGAGGAACCTCTAAGGCAACTGCAAGAAGAGAAGAAAGTTGGTGCTGCCATTGGGCTGCCTGCAGTCACCCTGATAGGTAGCTTTGGAACCATGTGATAGTGGAAGAATTAAGGTTTAGAGTGGAGAGAATATTGATAAGTTTATTGTGGTTTACCACATCAAACACTTTGGATAAGTCCAAAAATATAGTAGATACAAATTGTCCACTGTTTCTATAGTGGTTAACTGTGCAAAGGACATTAGAGCTGTGGTGGTGCTGTGGGAGGGTTAAAAACCATGTTAGGCATTTGATAGTAGTTTGTTTGTGAGAAGGTAGTCCATTAGTCGGGTATGGACAATGCTTTGTAAGATTTTAGATACGGTGGATAGAATGGCAATTGGGCAGTAATCATTGAGTTCTGTGGAGTGTCCTCCCTTGTGTAGTGGTAAAATATGGAAGGTTTTCCAAATAACAGCTACAATGCTCTCTGATATTGATCTATTTATGAGTATGGCTACTGAATAGTCTATCGCTTCTGCTGCTAACTGCAGAAATTCAGAAGGCAAGCAATGAGTGGCCAAGGTGATTGGTTTGAGTTTTTGAAGAAGTTTTGTAATGGATTTAATAGATACTGGGTGTAAGGTAAAGTGGAAAGTGTTATTTTGGGAGTTTGTGGTATGTTGGGTTGCTGAAGGGGTACAGCCGCTGACACTACTTTGGGAGTCAGCAAGGGCTTGGATAGTTTCTGTGAAATATTTATTGAATTGAGTGGCAATATTATCAGAATTATTTGTTGTTGCTGGTGTGGGGATACCTGATTGACCTGGTTGAAGTATGCTATTAACTGCAGCCCAGAATTTTTAAGAGTTATTAGCGTGTTTATTTTGGATATTATGATAGTAGTTATTTTGTCTAACTTTACTAGTTTCTTGCCTTTGTTTCGCAGTTCTAGGAAATTTTGCCTTGTGAATTCGGTTTTGTATTTGTGAAACTGTTCCCAAGCTTTGTCTCTGGCCTTGAGTAAGGATTTTTATTCTTTAGTTAGCCAGGGTGCATAATTAGCTTTTACTCTGATAGTTTTAGGTGGTGTGTGGTAGTTTAGTATATCTACAAAAGTTGTGTTAAAGTAGTTTACTGCATCTTCTAGAAGTAGCTGTTTAAGAGAGTTACAGGTAAAATGTTTTAGAGAGGTGATGAAACTATTAGGGTTGAATTTTTTTTTTTATTTCTGATTAATCAAAAGGTAGTCTGACTAAACTGGTGAGTACGGATTCTAAGAAGAAAGGTTGGCTGATGGTTGCTTAGGCTGTCAGACAGACAGACTGATTGAGATGTGAGGGAGGGGTTACTTACAAGAATCCAGTCCAGTATGGACTGATGCTTGGATAATTTATCAGTCCTTGTAGGGGATGAGATGAGTTGGGTGAATCCATGGAGGTTAATGTGGGATGATGGATTTTGTGCGGAGCAGTTAAGCCAGTCAGTATTAAAGTCCTGCAACAGAATTGTTTTTTGAGGAAGGGAGTTGGAGATGCAATGTAGTAGATTTTCCAGAGTGGGAATATTATTAGCTGGTGGGATATAACTGCCTATGATATTAATTTGTTTTTTGGGATTAATTTTTAGCTTGACATAGATAAGTTCTGCTTTGTCAAAGCTAGAAATGTTTAAGTCTAAGCAGCCAAGTATTAGGTGATTTTGAGATTGTTACTCCTCCACCCCTTTTACTCCTTCTGTCTTTACATAAAATATTATAGCCTGGAGCTGTTATTTCATTACCATTATTGTCTGGTTTTAGCCATGTTTTGGTTAACATTACAATATCTGAAGAATAAAGGGAGAGCAGAGCATGCGAGTCAAGAACTTTATTTACAATTTTTATTTATTTATTTATTTTACAGGCTCTGTCCTTGTGCTAACCCAGACTGAAACCTGTATTTCACTCCTATTTCAACCCTAGCCCCCCCTCTTGCCCCTAAAACTTATTTCTCTCCTCTTGTTTTATCCTACCCCATATCTATTCTTCATATTAATGAAGAAAAGGGAGGAATTGCTTTTCTAGTGTAGTGGACCAGGATTAACTAGGTTGGAGTTGTTCAATATATCGGGGGGGGGTGGGACCAGAATTAGGGCGTATGTCACAGGAGCAGTTCAGCTGTAAATAGAGTTTGACAAGCTTGTTTAGTAGTTTATCGTGTTTATGAGAAGTGTGGGATATGTTTCTTAGTGAGCTGAGTTCATTTAATTGGAAGTCCGTGTGAGAGGTACAGATAATGCTTGGGGCTGTATTATGGTTTAGTGGTTTGTGATGGCGGCCTTCTGGTGAAGTTTGCCACGGAAGGGAGATGCCAAATGCCAAGAAGTATCTCCTAGGAAGTCATCCATCCCTAGTAGCTACCTTATTGATAGCACACGCCTAAGAGTCAACCCAGCAATAAGTCACTTGAGGACACACATATACAGTAAACTAGCCTTTGGCCATCACATGTCTACGGTAGTGAGGAAATCATACTATATTGTGCAACTTATAAACAAAGTTATGGCATCTAGGTCCAAGAAGGTAATTTTTCCACTGTATTTGCCACTCATCAGATCTATCACTGAGTACAATGCTCCATTTGATATGTACCTAACCAGACTCGTCCAACAATTGGAATGTCCACAGAGGTTCCTCACTAAAAGAATAAAGGGCATAAATAACATGCTCTGTGCAGACCACCTCAAAGCCCTATCCTTGTAGTCTTTCGCCTATAGACTTTTGAAGGGAGACTCTGCCTGGCAGCCTCAAATACTACTACTATCAGAAGGTAACTTCCTGTCAAAAATGTGTGAAAAGTTTTAAAATGCAGTTGTACAGTTTAATAGCATTAAAGAGTGTTAGAAATGTGCATCAGACAAAGCTTAGATGTATTCCTTGATTTTAGACACAGTTCTTTCTCTCCTTAAGAGGGTAGATGTGATAAAATATTTGTACAGCTTATATGTGTTTATATACTATGGATATGTAATATATAGCTGTGCCTTTAAGAACTAAGCCATTGCTTAATGTATTGGGCCAGTTGGAGTAGAACTGAAAATGATACATGAAGCTGTTAACTATCTTTCTGCTATGCTGCCATTTTGTATGCCAAATGCCAGTATCTGCTGACATTGTTAACATCAATGAACAAGATTACTGGGTAACCCGTGGTATGTACAGTGACAGTCACCAAGCATACCATAAGGTAAACTAATGTAAGAATAATGATACAGCTGGGGGAACATTACTGCTTAAATATATGTGTTTTTTACTTCTTGGGTACTGCCACCAAAATGAATACCCATGTGAATATTTTAGAATGGAATGAACATTATCATCAGCTAAACCATCTTAAACATGATGGGGGTGGAGAAGACAGGGGACATTGTATAATTCCTGGGATATATGGGTCTATCAGCTACTAGAATGATAACTCTTGTGTACATCTTTGAGGCAGTGTTACCAAGAAAGCAAAATTTGTGAAGCACTGTGCAGCTGATATCTCCACATTTGGACTCTTTTGTGCTTGGTACTCAGTTAAATTGTTAAGTGTTAACACCCATTTATAAACTGAACTGTGCAACAGCACACAGCAGTCTGACAGAAGAGTCATTTAAATGAATGCTTTGAAAATTTCACAATGTATTTAAAAAGTTATAAGACTGCACATCAGTTATTTAAATGGGCTGATGAACTATTTTACATTAAAATACACTATAAAATATGCAATAATCATATGAAAACTGGTAAAAGTACAATTCAAACTGCAAAAAATACAGGTTTCCATTTTATAAGTGCAACAAGACATTTGGAGTGTTCATGGTACAGATGTTACTACATGCCTAGTGATTGTAAAGCATTTGTTCTTGGGGCTTGCGCCATGCACACACACACACACACACACACACACACACACACACACACACACACACACACACACACACACACACACACCTTTGTACCTTAATGCATACACACATACAGACGTATAGATACACATATGTATAGTTAGAAATACACATATAGATACACATACAGACACAAGCAGACAGACAGATGGACTGACACCCACCCACACTCACATAGATGCACCAATATTCTGATACTGTAATTGAATTGAAAACATGTGCCTTGTTTTTTGTACTTTCAGCCAATGAGCTTCCTTTGATCTTCTGCCCCCCAACACACACTAGCTGAAGTCCCTTGTTCCTTGTAGACCACATTTTAATAAAAAGATGCATGCAAATGATTCCATACCTTTGTTCAGCATATTAGTCTGATCTGATTATTAGTGGACATCTCACTTCTCATTTTTCCATTCAAACATTATGGATGGATGATACTTGTCTTGATAAAATAAAAGTTACTCTCTTCAGCTGACTGCATCAGCTTACACTGTTATAGGTTTCTCACTAGGTGGCTCTAATATACCACATACTAGAAGCTTTTGCATTTACAGGGAAACATTACAGCAAAGATGTTGATACCATGCTTTCTACTAGACTGGCATAGGCTTTACAATACAATAACTTCAAATTTTGGACTAACATGAGCTTTTCATCAGCAGCTAAAATAAGAAAACTTGAGTGGCTGGATTATAAAACTTCTGCTGATCCAATAAACATTATCAGCTCACTTCTGCATTCTAATGTTTTCTGTCAGCCAGTGGGCTAACATGCTTTTATTAATGCCACCTCTCTGGAAAGTATACATTAAATCTGATGCTCAACTGTCCTTCTGTTAGCACCATTTCAGATAATTAAACTGACATTACAAGCAGTAACATTTCATAAAAAATCTGCATTAGCAGGCATATTAACCTATTACTTGCATTTTACCATTGTTGTTAATGCACCACTTTTAGTTATGTAGAGTGCAGCATTTCTTATGTCTTGATCATATATATATATATATATATATATTTTTTTTTTTTTTTTCCTGCATTGTTATCCTTTTTTGGAGGATAAAGTATGTACTGTTGTGTTACTTGCCATCATCAGCTTGGAAAGAAAATCAGGAGGGCAAAATCTGGATGTATAATTTTCTTAGGATTTATGAGCTGATAATGTCAATGTTTAGGTGGGTGTCTGGCAGCTCAAATTTTTACTTTGAAAAGAGTTTAATGAAAATGCCTTTTGCTAATGGTATGCACAATGTTCTTGGCAACTAGAACACTTGCATTTCCCATTCCTTTCACTGGAGCAGTATATTACTAGTCAAACTTAATGCTTACCACAGTGCGTGCATGTATGTGTGTGTGTGTGTGTGTGTGTGTGTGTGTGTGTGTGTGTGTGTGTGCCAGATAATAACAGACACAAAAATCCACATGTATCTGTCACTTCATTTATAAATATTTTTTACAAGCCCACTAAAATAATGTGAAGAAATGGTCGTTTAACATGCAGAATGTTAACATTTTTCAGTATCTGTTGCAGTTACAGAGCCTGTGTTTTTATGAGATTTAAAATTTTCTTTACATTCAGAGCAAGCATTTTCTATGCACAGGAGCAACACAGGATACTTGCATACTAATTTCCTCCCTCAGCATCCTGATAAGCTTTCGTTGTGTACTGCTAGTGATAGCATGCCCTTTGTGCACTTATCTTCCAGCATCTAGCAGAAATTATCCCGACACAGAATTTTGCCCATCACTTTTCCAGAAGAAAAGTAAATATTGGCCGTCTATTAATCTCTCCCCTGGCTGACTTTCTGGTGTCTGAGCCAGTAGTTGTCTCAGGGCTGTCACTGGCACCTTCGGCATTCTGCCTCACTGATACTGAACTGACTTCGCAACCAGCAACTTAAGATCACACAGCATTGCCCTTCTTCTGAATCCTTTGTATAAGACATATGGAGAACAGAAGTAGCATTTTTTCTCTTCTTTTGCCTCAACTTAAATGTAGTCTTGTATTAGATGCTTCCTAGCATTACTTAGATAAGAAGTAAAAAGCACCAGTCACAATAAAGGTGCAAACTATATATATATATATATATATATATATATATATATATATATATATATATATATATATATATGTATATATATATATGTGTGTGTGTGTGTATATATATATATATATATATATATATATATATATATATATGGAAACACTTTATAACCTCGAATTACTGAAATGTCGAATTTCAGCATCTGAAGACTATAAAGCCGAATGTTAAAAATAGTCAAAGGTCATAATCGCAAACTCGAATATATGTCGAATTCACGGTTATGAACTTACGCTGCGTAATGTCCGGGGTTGTGTTTTGATGGTGCGCGGTGCCGTGTGTGGATGTAGGTGTTATGTCAGGTAAGTGTTTTCTAAGGGTTTTGAGTGGGAGTTAGAGTGTGTGTGAGTGTGCTGATGTGTTTGATGTGTGTGTGAGGGGTGGGAGAATGTGCGTGTGTGAGTTGGCTTTTGTTTTGTGTTTGTGCAATCTCGGAGTTAGTATATATAAGTAGGGGGTGTGGGGGACGCAGCCCCCCACATGGGGGGTGCAGGTGGGCTTGCCCCCTGCTTATGTGTGTATGAGTTGTGTATGTGTGCAGTTTTGTTTGTTTATGTTGTGATGTGGATGCTGTGCTGTATGTGTGGTATAGTGTGTGCGGTTTTTTCGGTGTTGTGAATTTCGCGTTTTGTTTGTGTCGGTGTTTTGTGGATTCGGTTTTATAGTCTCGAGATACTGAAATTCGATATTTCAGTATTTCGAGGTTATAAAGTGAATCCGTATATATATATATATATATATATATATATATATATATATATATATATATATATATATATATATATGGGAACCCTTCATTTGTTCAAACTTTCAAATGTTCGAAACTCATATGGCTGACACCATATGAGCGAATGTTTGAAAGGCCAACAAATAATAGCAGAGATCCCGCTACAGTGCGGGACTGGGAGATTCCCATTTCCTGCACTGTAGTGCGATCTCGGAGTAAGAATATTTAAGTAGCAGGGGGTGTGGGGGAGTGCAGGGGGGCTTGCCCCCTGCATAACACAGTTTTACTGTGTTTACAGGTAGGTAAATGGTGCTATTTCAGGATGTAAGTCTTTCGGAATGTCAATCATATGGTGTCGGCCATATGAACATCGGGTCTATATTATATCCTCGAATGCTTAAAAAAGCGAACGCCGATTGATCGAACTTATTTTCGCGAAACTGTAAAATATCGAAGCAGCAGAAATTCAAATTTTTTCCTAGGGACAGAATTCGGTTGTCCGTTTCTGTTGC
Organism: Protopterus annectens; assembly: GCF_019279795.1. Lineage (NCBI taxonomy): Eukaryota > Metazoa > Chordata > Ceratodontiformes > Protopteridae > Protopterus > Protopterus annectens. The sequence goes on from NC_056744.1 coordinate 1,278,135,994, forward strand.
TTCGGTATTTTCAGTGTTAGGGTGGAAAGTTACTGGTCGGATTCAGGTAAGTGTGCGATTGTGTGGATGTGAGTGTTAGGGTGATTTAGGTGAGTTAGGGTTAAGGCTCGGGTTAGGTGTGTGTGCGATTGAGTGGACATGAGGGTTAGGGCGGATTTAAGTGAGTTAGGGTTAGGGAGCAGGTGAGGTGAGTGTGCGATAGTGACAGACCTTAGGGTTAGGGTTTGGGTTAAGGTAAGTGGGTAGTTAGTGGAGTGTGCATAGTTTAGTGTAGGGTTAGGTATCAGATTTTAGGTGTATGTGTGCGGATTTCAGTTTTTTTTGGTGTGCTTGTGTTGTGTATATGTGTTTTGGATCAGCGATTTTTTTCCCTGGGAAAAAAATCGCTGATCTGACAGTTCGAGATTGTAAGCTTTCGCTTAAATTAGGTCGATCAATCAGCGTTCGCTTTTTTAAGCATTCGATGATATAATATAGACCCTGAACATCGTCATTCTGAACGGTCGACATTCTGAAGTAGACCCATATATATATATATATATATATATATATATATATATATATATATATATATATATATATATATGGATCCCATTTGATCCAGTGAATTTACATTTTATCGAAACGTAAATTCGCGAGATCACTTTCACAAAAGTGCATTTTTTCGAAAATGCATTTTCGTGTAAAAATAAAAATAAAAATTAAAAAAAAAACAGAAAAGAAATAAAAGAAATAAAAACGTTTTGCATGTAACGTTAGTTGTACATCAATGTTTAGTGTTCATGTACAACTAAGCAAACTATTGCTGAGATTGTGGTACAGTGGGGATAAGGGAATATTCCCTTTTCCTCACTGTAGTGCAATCTCGGAGTGAGAATATTAAAGTAGGGGGGTGGGGGAGCACAGCCCCCCACATGGAGTGCAGGGGGACTTGCATAAAAGTGCTGTGTGTTTTTTTTTTATTTTTGGTTTAGGTTTTATTTTTCTTTTTACACGAAAGTGCATTTTCGAAAAAATGCACTTTAAGTGAAAGTTTAGTATATAAATTTACATTTCCGAATTGTTGATTATGGATTCCATACATTTGGTTGAATTACACTTAGTCGAAAATGATACCAGTCATTGCACTTCACTGATATCTCACTTGACTGAAAGCTCACTTGGTCGAAGTTCATTTGGTCAAAAATGGAATATAGCCCCTGCCCCACTGCAGTGCAACCCTGGAGTGAGAATATTAAATAAGGGGGGTTTGTGGGGGGCACAGCCCCCTACAATGGGGGTGTGGGGGGAATAGCCCCCCGCATAATTTTAATGTATTCACTATTATAAGAAGGTGTATCCATTAGAAATGCATTGATATATATATCTTTAGTAAAAACTATTGGCATAATGTGCCCCCTACACCCCCCCTGTTCCACTTCCTGCCATTGAACATAATCTCTTTAAGTGCACTTGGATTAAAACCTTTGCTGTAATTTGCATAGCTTTTCTATGAAAATAGAAAACTCTCTCTATATATTGCTTGTCACTGCTATATATAAAATATAACTGATCAAACTCTGACATGGCGAAAGTGCTCATTACTTGTTTTAACTTGATAAATCATGATTTAAACAAGCAGTACCAGTTTGAATTATATTTCTTTTTTTATGTTTACTAGAAGTGCAAAGTGATCTATGACACAGATCTTACATAAGAAATTTTAGCAATGGCCTATTTTAATAATTCATGTAATGATTTCAAGAGTAATTGCTACTGTACATTTAGTTTCCCATTTGCATGTTTTGTTCTTCCTTAATGAAAGTGTTTACTACCCTTACGGATGTAAAACTCCATTTCCTCAATACTAGTTTACTTTGTCTGATAATAGACATCAACTTATATAAAGATGTGCCAGCACATAAGGAAGAGCTGGGATAGCACCACAAGTCATTGGCCAGTCTTTGAATGACTATATCAGCTTTCACATTCTCAGACGGGAAGGCCCATACATTTCACTTTACCATTTCAGGGGTTGGCCTGTGACCTTGTTTAGCAGGGATGTAACTGCACCTGAGATTGACTCATGAGAAGCAGGGTTTGGGCCAATGGGGGAATGGTGCACTTGTAGGCCTATCAATTAAAAATGTACTTCGTAAGAAAAGCTCAGTGATTCCTACATCAGCATAAACAACAAAAACCTGAGTTGCCCTGTCACGTGCGCATGTTTATGTGTGTGTGTGTGTGTGTGTGTGTGTGTGTGTGTGTGTGTGTGTGTGTGTGTGTGTGTGTGTGTGTGTGCGCGCGCGCGCGCATGTGTGTGCTTGTGCATCTTTGTGTCTCTGCTTGTACATGTGTACTTGAGGAAGTTATTTTGTGTGTGTATATGTGTGAATAAAAAGGTTTTCATCAGGTTGGCACTGTTTGTCGTGGTGTGCCTCTGGAGTTTTTTTCATTGGATTTCCTTTTTTTCTTATCAGGGGCACTTTATCCAGAGCTGTGTTCTGTTTGCCTTGGCAGTTTAAGATATTTCAACTTTTACACAAACCAGATCACATGTGTTTCATTTGTCAGTGTTTCATTATCATTTTGTATTTTTTTGATACTGTATCTCTTGAATTTCAGTGGAATGTGGTTACTGCAAGCAGTAGGCTGACTAGACACTCAAAATTGGCCATAGATGTGAGTCACATGTGAGCGTGTTGTGTGGAAGAACTACTAAGGTAGGGTTAACCACCCGGCAGTGTAAATTTTGACTCTAGATGCTTGTCACTGTTGAAGAGACACCCCAATCCCATCTGCAAAAATTGGAAAAAGGGGTTGTGGATTTATATAGGTTATATAAGTTTTTATGAATGGGCAGTCTTGTGTGTGATTTTTCTGTTGTAGTTCTGAGGTTATGTTTTACTGCAGGAGTCAAGAAACTCCATGTAGGGTTTATCTAGAGCTGCACAGAGTGTTTCCATGTACACATAGTAGTGCCTGTGGAGGTGCCGTGCAATGCAAATGAATGAAGCACAGCATGCTTAATCAAGGCTTCGTGGCATGCACCAGTGTGCTTACGGCCAGGAAACCTCTTTGGGAATGCAGGCAGCATTTCCACGTAAGGTTGGTGTCTGCAGCACGGCAATGATACCTCAACCTCTTACAGCAAGAAATCTCAACAAGGCTATAAATAATGTAGGGGGGGGATAAAGGCCCAAAAATAGGGGCAATGTTTAAATATTGCTCTTACAAACTTAAAACATTGATGGAATAACAGGTTCTGCATTAGCACAAAGGTTCTGAAGGGTATGAAATCAGAATCTCATTATTTTCTGAATTCAATCCCCAATGATTTGCCAATGATTTACCAAAAAAACACAATTTTATGAAAAATGGACCAAAAATATGAAGCACAAATCTGACATGCTATGGAAATCTGTACAGATGAGAGGTATAACAGCAATTGCTTTCCCTTGTTCGAAATGTGGCAGGGTCTCAAGCACATTTAAATTAAGAAAAATCATACAAGGGACCCTGCCATAGATATGTCATTCTGCATTTATTAATTTCATATATTTTATTGTTTTTCATTTCTTTCGCTTTTTTTTTCACATGTTTGCATGGTACTTAGCTCATTTGCATGACTGGACCACCCATGTATTAGACATGACCCAGACATCCAAAAATAGAAACTGGATGCATTAAGTTAATACCACTGCCGCAACCCTTGAGGCTGTGCTGCAGTAACACTGTCAAGTTAATGAATACTAATATATGGGATATCATGTGACTAATGTTGTGGCAATAGGTGGTAAGTCTAGGTCAGGAGTGCAAATTGTTCTGGCTTCTAGTACAGGGCGAGCAAACTTTGCTTTTACTATATTGATATTGCAGATTATACAAATGAACTGCAACATAGACAAGTGTTTTCCCAACCTTCTTCTGGCAAAGGCTATAAGTTTAGGACTACTGTACACATGGTTGTGGGTTTGAGAATTGCATATGCCATACACTTTTAATGTTTTCCACATAACATCATATTCACTCTCACTCATACCACTTGACATAGTGTAGCTGATATTAATATTTACATGTATGAGGGCTGAGACACTAATATTGCGTCAGTTATTTTTACCTGTTCCTTTATATAGGTTTTGTGCATATATTATGAAAAGTATAACTGTGGGTATAATGTGTACTATGTTCATGCAAGTATATTTCTGCAATCCGAATATCAAATATCCTTGGAACTGCATTTAATTTTTTTTTAATTGCCCACTGTTGCACATTGCTTACCACTGCTCATACAGACACATGCTGGCTTACCGCATTTGCGTGATGATAAGCAGGGAGCACCTTTTTCAAATGAAGCAAAAAACAGACACACACTCTCAATAAGTGCAATACATGTAATTGGTGGAAAAACATATATGTAAAGTGAAATTGGTGGGAAATAATAGCCATTGAGCTTCATATTTAGGATACACGGCTGATGTTGGAGAGGGTCTGTGCATTCGAGCACAGTGTTGGGGTGTTCAGGAGTTCAAAGTCTTTGTTGGGCTCCTAGTTAAGGAGCATGGCCCATGCCTATTGCAGAGGGATTTCTCAGGTTCTCAGTATAAGTCTGAAGCCTGGACTAGTTTGACTAGGCTTTGACCAGGACGGCAGGTATCCCACACACTGGTGAGCAGTGTCATCATCATTATGACGATCTCCATAGGAGGAATAGGGATACTCTTGATCAGTGGATTAGATAATGTAGAGCAGAGAACACGCCACAGATGTGTAAGTATAAAATGCATTGACCAATAGAAAAACGTATAGCTGAATATAGCAAGACTGCTATTCACTATGGCATTCTGTTTTGTTTTTCTTTTCTTCAGCTGCTGAAGAAAGGACCTTGAATGTATAGTCTCATGGAGCGTGTCTGGCAAGGATGAGAGAAGCATGTGGTAAGTATGCATATAAAAAGTACTATTATTGTAGCTTTAAGTGTTAAAAAGGGATCACTTGTTATTTCAGACAGTTGTTTATAACTGAGCATGTGTATTTCAACTCTAAAAGAAAGCATGCATGCCTTATTCTGTAGCACAAAGCATGAACATGAATCGCTTGTTATTTCAGACAGTTGTTTATAATTGGGCATGCGTATTTCAACTCTAAAAGAAAGTATGCATGCCTTATTCTGTAGCACAAAGCAACCGTTTCACATTCTCAAATAACAGTGAGCAAACATGTATAAAGTGTAAAAGGAAAGTATACATGCATTAGTCTATAGTCCAAAAGTAAAGTACAGTATTACAGTAGTCAGTAGCTGTTGGTTCAAAGCCCACACTTCCCAAATATACAATAGTGTGTACAATGGTGTTATGTTGTCATCATTATATATACAATACTATTAGCTAATCAGCATTCTAGCAAGTTATTGTCACACCTCAATACCTCTACCATGACTGGCCTGCTGTGGAGTGTAAGAATGCATATGTGCAATATATGCACACATGAATAATTGCTGGCTGCAATCTGATTAGTACTACCGTGTCCATCAGTTAATAACTGGGTAGTCTTCAAAGTAATAAACACATTTCTTTGGAGTTAATAGTGTTAAAAGTAAAACATAACAGAATAGAGTGAAATAATTGTAGAAAGCTTTTGTATATTAATTATGAAGTTAGTAATGTTTTCCTGTTTTTTCTCTCACCCACCCCTTTTCTTCTTTTTAATCTTACTTGACAACTTTGCTGAAGCTCTAAAGACCTTCTTGAGTTCCACTATTACAATCTTGACTACACTGATTGTTGTTTCTTCTTTTTAGATCAGGACTAGGAATGGCTCAGACTGGTAGTAGGATTACCATCTTGTTTAAAAGCAAGGTAGTTCACACAGCCTACCTCGATCTTGCCAAGGCCTTCGACACCATCCCTCACTCAGGAAACATAGATAAACTAGGCATAAACCCCTATGTCATAAGATGGGTTGCCAGCTGGCTCACTGATAGAACCCACACTGTCAAAGTAGCAGACTACAAATCTGACTACTGACCAGTTACAAGTGGAGTCCCAAAGGGATCAGTTCTAGGTCCTCTCCTGTTTGGCATCTACTTCTCTGAAGTTCAAGACAATACAAATGGACTATGGCTGACCAAGTTCACAGATGATTGCAAACTGGGAGCCATTATTGATTCACCAACTGATTTAGACATTCTACAAAAAGGCCACACTGAGACCAATGATTGGTGCCAGAACCATGGCCTAAATCTCAATGCCAAAACTCAGTACCCATAAACAACCACATCAGCGGTAGTCCACTAAACATCAAAGGTGTGATAAGAGATATGGGGAGGCAGGTTGACAGCAACCTCTCCTTTGATAACCACATTGCAACTGTGGTCAGAAAGTCCTTCTGTGTGGCACATCTCATTACAAAAGGTTTTTCCTCCAGAAAGAAGGTCATAATCCTTCTTTACTCATCCCTCATTAGACCTATTATAGACTACAATGCCCCATTTGGCATGTACCTCGCTAGACATCTACAACAACTGGAAAGGCCACAAAAATACCTCACTAAGAGGATCTTAGGCCTTAAACACATGCCCTATACGGACAGACTCAGAAAACTCCAGCTATACTCTGTCTCATTTTGCTTGCTTAGAGGCAATCTCTGCTTGACCTACAAAGCCATGTCTGACCCAGAGCTGTTAGATATGCTACATATAATGAAATCTCAATCCCTCCATGCCACATGCTTCAGGGACCTCAGCCTCATTACCACAATAAACAGAAAATGCTGGAGGGACAGGTTCCTAACCCAGAGACTCTCCATACTCTGGAACAAACTTCCCATCCACGTCAAGCAGAGCACTTCACTGGCCCTTTTCAAGAGAAATCTTGACGAGTGGATGGGCAATAGAATGTTCACCCCAGGGATCCCTTCAGTGGCTTTGCTCGATAGTTGCACTGGGAACTAATGTCAGGAAGCACGATGCCAGGGAATCTTCTTGGGCTAGGCTTATATAGGCTCCAGGGTCATTAGCCTAGTACACACCTATGAACCTATAAACCTATTTGTCTAGCTTTAGAGGGAAACCTAAGTAGTTTTCATAACAAGGAATTTAATGGGATACAAAATCTTATTTCTCAGTTTTGGAAGGAGAATGTTAAGCGCCTGCTGGTGGACAAGAGCTGCATAACTGAGTACTATAAAATATTATACTTGTGCTGGCGTAATGTGTACTTATAAGAAATGTTTTGTAGTTGTTACTATGAAGTTTCTCCCTTGGTCTTCACTATAAATGGGTACTACCCATCAGGGCCAACAGGGTCAGCAAAGTGTAAGCAATAAACCAACAAAACAAACAAGCAAACAAACAAATAAACAATTGAAGCATCTAATCTGCCATATTTATTTTGCTCTTTAATTATTGGGACTCATGCAGACTATGTGCATGACAAAGTAATACCAGTCAATTTAATTTTACACAATATCTTGCTTGCTGTAGGCTGCCATTTACTTTATCTCCTTGTCCCTCGTCACAGTCTCATACAGACTCATCAGAGGTGACTTCTGTCTGGCATACAAAATCTCAGACCCCAACTTGATGGGACTGCTTCATATCCACAATTTAAGCTCCACACGGGTAACTCACATGTGTGACCTCAACCTGGTCTGTGACATCAATAGGACTTGGTGGACAGATTTATGTCACAGAAACTCCCCCTTCTGTGGACTAGACTTCCTCTCCATGTCAAGCAGAGTACCTCATTAACCTTTTTAAGAGCAACCTGGATAACTGGATGGGGAACAGAAAATACACCCCTGGAATTCCACCTGTGGGTCTGCTGGACAGGGGCATTGGGTGCTGACTTGTCGGAAGATGGGCTGAATTTTTAGCTAGGCTTGTAAGGGCCTCGGGGCCAATAGCCTAGTAACTTCCTATGATCCTATGATCTATGATCCTAACACTGCTGCAGTTAACTAGCAGTGCAGGTCAGCATCTAGTATTAAAAGTGCTTGTTCCAGATTTTCCTGCACAGGATGATTACTAATGGGGTTTCTGAGGGAAAGAATGTAACACATCATGTCCCATAGGAGTCAGTGATAGGTCTAACACTTAAGTCTCTGTATCCAAGCTCATATAAAGTGGGACAATTAAAACTGTCCATCTGCTTATGACAAAAAGGATGGAAGAAGGAAATGTAGCATCAGATGGGGGTGGGAGGATTACTTAAATCCTCCCTAGTACATGGCAATCCACCTGGGGAAGAATCATACCCCTCAATTTGCAGGTGTTGAAAATAGGTACAAAGATCCCGAAAAGTAGATACATCCAGACTCAAATCTGGACATGCACTCAGCAAAATATTTGAATCCCAAGTAGCACATAACTCTTTTCCCTTCTAGTAGAAATGTGGGTTACTACTTAGAAATACATTTAAAAACAGAATGACAAAAATTATGGAAAACTATTAGCTTGTTATCAAAGTGTAAAATCTGTATTCTTTAACTGTATTGAAGAATTCTACTACACAAGGTCATTTATTTTTGCTTGTGAAACGGATAATAAGATGTGTGTCTTCTTTTTTGAAATTATTTGTGTCACTCTTGTATGTTGGTCATATATATGGTTTTCGGTAGACTAAGCAGCTTCAAAAAATCGTGTCGGATAAGGGAGATTAATAAAATTGTGTGAAAGAGTAAATCAAGCCTGAAAGTAGGGAGCTACCACCAAAAATAGGTACAGCATGTGCAGGAGTAAATCAGGCCTGAAAATAGGAACAGTCCTTCAAAATAGGGACATTTGAAAGATCTGGGAAGAAAGATAACCCAGGGACTTTCTAGAATACATAATCCTGGGGAATCAGACTAAAAATTTCAAAGCAGAAGGACTTAATGGTTACTTTTATGGAAAGTATAAACCATCAGGATGAGAGCAGAATAATGGTGATGTACGAGAGTATCATTCTAGCAAGCCTTAGTAAGGCCACAGCTGACAGTACTGCAAAAAAATTCTGGAAGCATATAGGAAAAATAGGGTCATAGATTTCTGAGTAGGTCAGATAGTGCAGTAAGGAAAATAGAATGTGCCACATGTGAAATAAGAGTAAGTGAGATAACTTTTTCTCCAGAAAAGAGGAGAAACAGGAGTATGATGTGTTGTTTAAGACATTAAAGGCACAATGTGAATCACAAAAGGAAAGGAAGGATAGGCCTGGAAGCTGAAATTGTAATCAGCAGATCAAGGCTGACAGCCTAGAAATTAAAAAAATGTATTTTCATGACAAAAGTAGTGAACAGTAGAAATTATTTCACAGAAGTGGTGAAAGAGTCTTAATATTGCTGAGTTTTTTTTAAATAGCCATGGTTTCCTTGGAGGGTGGGATCAGGTTCTTAAGGCTAATTAATTTGTATTTGTTAACCAGGATGTAGTGCTAATCCACATCCACCTTTTTCAGACTCAGGTACACTGTTTGATTAAGGAACTTGCAAAAAGCAAATGGAGGCTTAAGTAATCAAACTTTCTATAAGGCAGTTGATGGCCTAAAAAAATGCATAGATGAGAGAGTACAAGGGCTGCATACCTGCTGTCACCTTATCTCTTTCTTGTCTTCTATAGTTTGATTATATGCAGCTCACCCAACTCATGCATTTAAGAATAATGCATTTAGTGAGTATAGCACAGTACATTTCTCATTTACAACACTCTCTACTATCTGATTTCCATAGCACTTATCAGTGTATGCCCTGTAAACCAATTTGCTGCATGGAATACTGCTGGTGAATTGACTTTTGTGAACTGTACTATTAACGATATTGCAGAGTGCAAATTGGCCTACGGAGCTTGTACCAATATGGCGTATGAAAAGGCTTGTTATGAATCCTTTGCCTTGATTCTGGAATGTTGGCAAACTGCTGTACATTTTGTTAATTATATGTTAGAACTGTTCAATTGATTTAAGTCAGTGAAGCTAAACAGATCTTGCATAAAGCTTTATAAACATCCACAAGAGCCTGCCAGCTAAGCAGAGTCATAGTTTAAGCAGTAAGGCGTAGGGGAGCTGCAAAACATGCTGCACTCTGCCATGGGAAGCATAATTTTTGTCAGTATAGTAGAAAGTATAACATATGCTTATTTATAACTGCTTCATAATACAGAATATGAAAAATTTCTGGAAAACATCAAAATGGAATATTTCTACAGTTTCTAGCAGAAAGATAGAAAGCATGTATGGGCAAAGTCAATGCTGTTATACAGTGATGAGAAGCAACTCAATGAACTTGCCATATCAGTTCTAAAGAATTATTATTTAAAAAGTATTTGTCAATAATAATTTGTAAAAAAAATGAAGTTATCTTTGTAAATTTTACACACACCTGGTTAACAGATGTGTTAAGCTACTGGATTTCAGCTGAACGATCAAGTTGAAAGTGCTGCCCCAATAAGTAACAAACAGAGAAATGAAAAAAAAAATAAATGCAGCAAATCTGGATAACGTATGATTTTAATTATTTTTTTAAGAGTGTCATAATATCCTTATATTTGCCCTACCAGAAATGAAAATAAACTATCTCCCTGTAAAGTGTCTTACTGTAAATGTCCTGCATGCAGTCCTCATGAGCAGATTGGCTATCACACAACACCTCCGCGCCAAGCCTCTGTCACCCCCCCCATTCATCTCGCTGGGGTGTTTTGCAAATAACAGTAAGAATCATACAAAAATGAAGGAAAATAAAGGACACTTACCCCCAAAAATATTATTACTGTAAAGTTGAGCCATTGACACATTGACAGAATGCTTGAAATTGTTGCCTTGTACATGATATAATCTTATTTTAACTTTCAATAATTTCCTCGTGTGGTTGCTGAGCCATGAATGCAGTGCATTTTCATGTCTTTAAGGAGTTACTGTAAACGTGTTAAATGGATACTATTTAAAAATGATGTGACTTCTACATTTTATACACACGTTAAGATGAATACCAAAAAGACATGAAAATAGACTAAATTCGGAGCTCAGCAACCACGTTTAAAGTGTTGCCCTGATAACGGAAAAGTACCCATTTACCTTTTAAGGGAGATTTTGAAAGAATGATGGCACCTATTTGTTCTCACTTGGACATAGCAAATTATGGAAACTTATAAAAAAAAGACATTTGTTGTGTCTATCGGGAAATGCAAAGGCATTGTCTTAATACGATATTCATAGTGATACTACCTTTTAAAAATTATTACTGATATTAGTTTCTATACCATTTTCACAGTATAATGTCAACTTCATTAAGACATTGCCTAATTATAGCCTGTATACCAAAACTTAGAAAACAGCTCACTGTATTGTTAATAGTTAAGCTGTAAACAGATTTAAACAATACGGTATCATCTCTATTATACCACAAGTTTTGTTTTCTGTAGCATTTCAGGTTTTCTTGCAGTAAGGGACACTAAAATATTATGAAGCTATGGCAACAGAAATGCAAAGTTTATTCGAAGAAATTTGCCGGGAAACAATGCAAGAGCCGTCATGTGCCCTACCACACTGCAGTAAAGTACTCGCTGCTTTCTCTGTCATGTTTTACTTAGAGTAAATTAGGAAGGCAATTTAGGGGTACTCAGATATGACTAGATGGTGTAGATTGACCAGTGTTCTTGAAATTAATAGGAAATTTCTTCATCTATAACATGCCTACTGAAATTTAAAATATGTGCCTTGAGCAGCATGAACTGGATTTTATTTATTGATTTTCAGCAAATCAATACACAAGTAAATCCTGAACCAACACATGTTGTCACTTGTTAGATTAAAGTGATAAAACCTGATGCCGTACTTCAGTATTCCTATGGCTGATAGCAATTACTTACAGTCCATTACAGAAGAAGAACAACCAGAAAGCAGGGGACACTTAATTAAGTCTTAGTAAGAAATCAAATAATTTACTGCATTGTGTAAAGGCCCTATGTTCTCAATTTGGAATCTGGGCAATTCTTGTTTAAACATGCACAACAAAAATATTAAAAAATTACAAAACAACTTACTGCATCTTTCAAATTTCAGTGGTTGCCTTTTTTCATAATGCCTAAAGTAGCTTTTGGTTTTAACTGAAGCAAATTTTGCAGTTAATTTTCATTTGTTGCTGGCATTATTGATTCTTCACATGCAAATGTTCATGGGATTCACATGGTATTCAGACACAGACCATGTGTTAGTACTGTCATTAAAAACATTCATGTTTATAGTTAGCAGGCTGATCAGGAATGGCTAAGCCATGAAACAGAATGAAGAGATCTAGCTACAAAACAATCATAACTTTTTCTCTTAATGCATTCATTTAAAGCATGGATTTAAGTTAAAAACGAATATTAAAAAGTAACAAAACATATGTACTAGAGGGACATATTTTTTCCATGGAAGTATAAAACATGATTGATTCTGCAGCAAAAACATTATATAATAAATACCTGATACACACACGTAGAGATGCACATTATGGAAAGTAGTTCTCTGCTCTGCCATCCTGCTTTCCCTGAGTACTTCTTAATACTCTGCAGTATAACTGTTGCCAGCTGCTCTGAATTACCAGGCTTGTAATAAAGTATTGTTCTTGATATTTTTTGAATATTATTTTAACATGTGTTAACAAGCAAGCTCTACTAGATGTAAAGTGATGGAGTTAGAGATGACACGTTATTGTCATTTTAAGTATTAAATATTTTATTGTAAATAAAAGAACAAGAGGTGGGATCTTAAGAAAAGGGAAGCAGCAAATTACATAAAAATAAATAAAAGTATTCTTATTTGCTTGATCGGTTCGATTCTCAGCTAGAGCGTCTTCTGCGTGGAGACATGCATGAATGGATGTACCTTCGTTGAAGGTTGTGCGTCAGGCCTGGCAAGCCGGTACGTAAAATTCAACTGCCAATCATTAGCGGACCGGAGTTCCGCTGTGGCGACCTCTAACCGTGAAAAGCCGAAAGACACAAACAAACAATTCTTATTTGCTTGATCTGGTGGGTATTTTCTGGCTGCTGTAAAAGGCGATGTGAAATAATCCTCACACTGCTGTGAGCTGTATACTTAAACGCAGATCTGCCTGAAGGCCTCTCTGATAGAGCCATCTCCTGTTCAAATTGAATTGGTGGAACCTTTGACACATATTAACAATTCCCTAGATCTTCATTGATTGAAAAAAATTGATATACACTGTTAGTCCCCTTCCCTTTTCAACTATCAAAATTGCATATTTCTCATCTGTTCCAGTTCTGTCCTGGCAGGATCTAGCATGTGAGTTTCTGTAGATAGCTGTAGCTTCCTATCATTTCACTCAGGGACTAACCCCCCTCCCCACCTATCACTATCCTTTCCTGTATCCCCTTCAATTCCTTAATTTTCACCTCTATAACATCCCTCTTGACTTTTTCCTGAGTCCCTCTCTTTCAAGTAAATCTTTTCAAATGATGACCCTACATCTTTCCAAACAGTCCCTTACAGAAGATGCATCCATAATATGAGTTCTGCCAATAACATCTTCTACTATAGATTTAAGGACTTCCTTATCACTCTGATGCCTCTATCTGTATGTGCCCATCACCACTCATGTAGCTTCTGCCTTTCACAGTCCATAGCGGTAAGCAAAGTAATTGGAGAATAATCTGATAGGGCCATATCATTAATAGTGAGCCTACAGACTCTATACCCCACCAAAAGTGCAATTAGGAGGAGGTCTATCCTGCTCCTTTGCTTTTGCAAATTTCTCAAGAAAGAGGGGGTGATACAGACTGGGTGAAACTTTCACCAAATATACATCCAGCTTTGATCATCTAATAGCTTTTGAGTGTAGTTTGTCTCCTTTTTTTAATATTCTGGCTTTTGAAAGAGTCTATTCTTAACCTCAGTCAAGACCAAATTAATGTCTCCTGTCAAGACACAGGAGTGTGCATTGAATGACACAGATTGACAAACTGATAAAAAAAAAATCTTCAAAAATGGCCCCGTTATCAGTACTGGGGTCATATAGTCACTTCATGGCCCATGTTTCATGGTTAACGAGACCTTCCCAAATTGAACATTTTCCAGTCCCATTTTGCACAATGTTAATTGTGTTAAGATTTAGAGTGCGATGAAATAGCTATTTCTTTTTCCCCTCACCCAGCTTATGGTCTGCATATGCAACCTTTTATTTATTTATTTATTTATTTATTATTTATCTTTGTTTATCAGGAAAGTCATACTTTCATTTTCCTTCTGTAGGTATAATAGGTGTGTTTTTCCCTTATTATTTATTTTATATATTTACTGACATTTGATTACCGAGAAAGTTTCACTAGGTAGGGGCCCATTTTCAGCTGAGGCTCGGGGAGTAAAGCTCCAAAGTAATACAAAAACATTTTAAGACTAATAATTTTACAGTCTTCAAAATAATACAGAAACGTCTTCGGCTTAAATAATTATATCAGATTAGACATAATGTGAATATATCGGTTAGGAATAAATAGAACTTACATGCCAATGGTTTAATATTTAGAGAAACTTCAGCTCATTTATAGAAAAATTAAAGATAAGTTAACATAATACAAATAGGAATTGCAATATGAAGTGAGAGAGAAAAAACAGGGTTATGGTATCTTTACAAAGGCAGTCAAGGGAGAGAAACTGATTGAAGTAAGGAAGTGAGTGAAGAAGGGAGAGTAAGGAGGTAAATGTAAGGTATAAACAAGTACTTGTTTATATTGATGGATATAGTTTATCCTAGAGTTGAGCAAGAACAGACCCAGCTTTTGGCTAGTAAGTCTTTAGGAATGGTTTTAAAGGACCAGAGGGCAGTTATTGACCTGATGAATACAGCCAAGTAGTTCCAGGCCTTAGCAACATCGTATGAGTACAGACCATGCCCAGCGAATTTGATGAGTTTGAGGCCAGAGATGAGTTTTTGTTCACTGGATTGCACTGATTGGCAACATAGTTGTTTAGAATGATATTTAGTGCTGCAAAAGCAGATAGATGCTGGATAATTTTATAGGTGGTAAGAAGCTATGTATACTTAGCTGTAGTTCTGAGCAATTTAGGCTTTATAGCGCTATATAGTGGTGGGTTCTGAAAGAGGTATTTGGTCTAAATTTAGCAACGTTATTATAGCATTGTTCAAGTTTTGATTTTTGAAATGCCTGGAGGTTAATAAGGCTGATGGGAGGAGCCAAGTAATGACAAGTGTAGTTTTAGTTGCATTATTGGGAAAGTTTATTGCTTTGTAAAGCATCCCTATTTTTTGTGACGTTTTTATGCAATTTTGTATATGCAGGTAAAATTTAAGATTATCATCCACTATCATCCCTAATAATTTGATATGAGAAGTAACTTCAATGATGGTATAATTAAGAGGATTTTAATTTTTTTTCATGTGAGACCAATTTGAGGAAAAATATATATATATATTTTTTTGGTTGAGCATGAGCTGTGTGTTACAAAGCCACATTTCTAATAAGAAGCTCTGCTGAAATGAATTTTGTTTATATGTTTATGTAGGGGGAAATGTGGAAATGTAGTGGTAGTTCGGAAATATTAAAGCAGTGTTACCACCTTTCCTCTTTTTATGGTCATTACAGATGATATTATAGCCAGGTGGTGTAATTATGCATTCATTTATGCTGGGTTTAAGCTAAGTTTCAGTTATAGAGTAATATCAGGTTTGCGTTGGGTAATCCAGGCATGTAGATCAGCAGTTTTATTTCTCATGTTTCTAATACTTATGGCTGCAAAATGTATTTTACTGGAGTTGGGGGTTGATCACTGTGGGGCTAGAGTAGCGTGGGGAAGTGAATTTTCCTAATGTTGGTTGTGATAGGGTCAGGATTAGGGTGAATGTCTTATCCTAGGAGGGCTTTAGTATATTGGGGTATTACTGATTCTTGTTTTCTGCTTATTTTATTTTTATCTAAGCTGAAATGAAGTTAATCAGTTTGTATTGGGGTACTGGTGAGAGGAAACATTAAACAGGTTTGGTGTGATATGTGAGAGTTTAGGAAGGAGGTATGGCTAGGTGATTGTGACAGAGTTGGAGAGATGTTGACAGCTATTATTGAGTAGGATGGGAGATGGTTTAGTAGGAGGAGAAAAATAAGGGATAATTAACCAAAGGGATCTATATTTTCTTGATGGCAGGTAGTGGGGAAGTGGGAATCAAGAAGGAAGCGAGAAGCTGCAGGGCTGTAGGATATGAAGTGGTGGTGGAATCTGAAAGCTCATAGAAGGTAGGTGGGAAGGAAGTATTTTCTATGAAGGAAGAAAGTTAGGTTGTCCTGATAACTTATCTTATGTTTTTGAATTGTGAGAAATAGAGGGGTTTGAAAGGACAGAGTACAAGGATGTAGTTAAGAGAGGGAGTGGTGAAGGTTTATTTGGGGAAAGAAGAAGAAGTCGAAATGTAGAAAAATATGTATGCACTGTTGGGAGGGGTCTGAGTATGAATGGATATAGTGCAAAGCAACATGGGAGGGAGAAAAGTTGTTAGGAATGATACTAAATGCTAGATGAAAGTTGGGAAATATGAAAATAGAAACAAGAGTATATGATAGTAGTAAGGTTGTTTGGAGAGGGTTAGGGAGTGGGTGTCACAGGTGAAATGTGTATTTGGGAAGTATAATGGTTGGGTAAGAGGGAGTAGGTGAGATCTGTGGGTATGGTAGTGGGCTTCCCACCCTGAGAGCAATTATTGCAGAGACCTATCCGTTTCTAGTCAGTAGAAAGCAATTAAAAAGAAAGCACACATTATAACAGGGTTTCTATCATTTACTGAATGCAGAAAGCAGGAAGCTTTGGAGACTAAACAACTGGCATATACAGTGTAATCTATTGGTCAAGAGAAGGGACAGTGTCCAACTCAGTAAGTGGTCCTTAGAGTGCAAGGACTATTCCTTTGGGGGAATATCACAGCTTCTTTCCTGTACAGGGCAGGCACATATTTGACTAGTTAAAGTTAATATAGAGCAAGGCTCTTCGTGTTAAACTTGCTTATACTGCACAATGATAAAGTTTTCAATAAAGACTTATGGGAGTTGGGTCTTGTAGCAGAGCTCCTGTAGCACAGGTGTCAGGATTGGCAGTAGTGGTCATGGACTATTGTGTAATGATAAAGTTCTCAGTGAAAACCTTTGGAAGTTGGGCCTCATAGCAGAGCTGCTGTAGTATTCGGGTCAGGACTAAATGTCGTGACTATAGACTACTGTAGAATGACAATGTTCTCAGTGAAACCTTTCAGCAGTTGGGGGTGTAGCAGAGCTCCTGCAGTGTCAGGGCATGGATTGTATGTAGTGACTACAGGCTCTGCACTATGCTAGAAGATGGTGACCGATTGGAAGTAGGGATCAAAGTAAGTCAATCTTTGAAATATTCATGGTCTCCTTAGGGGATGGTACAACCTCCAATATTGCATTAAAGAAATTTCAAGCTTTCCCTTGCAGCTCTAGATACAAGCCCTGAAGCATATTGTGTACCATTCTGCCATTAATTATTGCTAAGCCACCCTCACAAATAATTTCTAAAGGCTACTTCTGGGTTAGACACAAGCAATAGTCTTTGGTTCAATAAAGGTACCTACGCCCTGGTATAAGCAGTACAGGTTAACTGTTAAATTGGGGAGATGGACACCCAGGAAAAGGAACAGATGTATAGCAGCCTGTCTTCTTCCCTTGATTACAGATGCTAAGCGCATATACCAACTCTACATACAGTTTCTGTAATAGCTATTTAAAAGTGTAGCTACCTCACACAACATTAGAGAGCACATTATAACATTTCACAGTTCACAATATATTACATGTTCACCTATAACACAGAAAACAACTAGATAACCCCCCCTTGATGCAATAGGCAGAATAACAGCCTCTGCCTTTCTATCGTCTAAATGTTCTGGCTATTCACTCTGGTAAAATGATTAGAACTAGACCTAGAAAGAAAAAAAAGCTACACATTAAACACCTAATCACTTGTAATCTTCGCCAGGTAATGGGCCAGGACCAATGAAGAACTAAGAGGTGCATGCTTTAATGATAAACTTGTATAAACATTAAACAAATTAACTTTTTTGAACTACTTCCCTCACCTTTTACATTGTAGTGGTATATCAGCACCTGTCTTGGACATGAAAGCAAAAAAACAACATTAATCAGCTGAAATATAACACAATAACATGCTTTGATGGTGGGCAATCCTGCCAGCATTCCCCCAACAGATGCAATTATTAAATTAACATTAATAGAAAAGAAAATGACAGTGCTTTGCTATGAATGCAGCAACTGAGTTTTTGGCAGAACTCTGATCAAGTTCTTCTAGACTTGCTTACTCCATGATCTACATACTTCATCCTTTGAGGCTACTGCAACCATGCCTAGTAGTTGCTTCTGATTAGTTAGACTTTGTACCACTATAAAATTCTCTGGGACTACTCCTCATTGAGACTGTGACTGAGAGTAAAAAAAAAAACATTCCCTTGTGCTATTGAGTTTTGAACTACAGAAATCTAATCCAATGTGGGGATCTGGCAAAGGGTTGACTTACTGTTTTGTTCTTATATGCCCCTGAGGATTTGTGTGGCAAAAAAGGGGAACTACTTTTTGATTCATGCCATCTCCCATTCCATTTCCTTTTCTGTTCATCTATCTTCTTTCCTGTGATCCTCTAGGTTTTTCTTCTGTGCCTGAACACATCTGACATACACTTGTACCTCCTCCAAACTCTGTAGAATAACTTTCTTAACCCCTTTTTGTATTACAAGCAAAGCCGGGGTATACGATTATGGTCTTATATCCCAGATCCACCAATTCCTTCTTGAGGGAAACAGGGACTTTCTTCAGTATATACAGAAGCTAGGAATAACTCTATACAAAGAACAGATACCATGCTACACCCTTATGGTTTTCACTATTCTGGACCAGCCAGTCCCTTATATGAGAGGTTTGCAATTCAGTCAAAACAACCCATGGTGAGGGGTTGTTCCTCTTAACAGACCTAACTTTTTGGATTCTGTATTATAGCGTGGTAGAAATATCCTGACATGTGCATCACCAATCAAAATAAATGCTCAAAGAATGCTGGCAGGCCTTTGTCAGATATGAGTTCTGGCACCCCTTTTACTCTTGCATAGATCTGCCAGGACTTGTTTTCTTGATCATGCATCTTCTAATTATGTGCATCAGTAGCCTCCTTCGATACATTTAATCCCAAGGTCATTGATTCTACCATTTATTTTAATGCAAGAATTTCTATTTCTAGTTAGGGCCCTACCTTGGAAACTGCCAATGTTAGCCTCTCACATAAGAGCAGTCATTTCTCATCAGCTGCCACTTTATTAAAATAATGAGTGATTGTGTGACAGAAGAGTTGTTTTGCCTGTAGTCATCTTGTTGATAACTATATAGGGCATTTATGCCCAGGAATGAAGGAAGTAAGCTCTCACACTCCCATCTTTACCAGTGGTCAGTCATGCTCCTGCTACCCCCGAAGTTTTCCATAAATATTTCCATTTGTGCCTTTTTTGGTTTCTCCATTCCTCAGCTTTATACAACTTTTATAGAATTTTCAAAATATCTCTAATGCCTCTATATGGTTTATTTATAGTTCTCTTGTCATTGACTCCCTAAGTTTGACAGTAACCCTATCTCTTATCTGTTGCCTACGTCATTGTGCCAAGAAATTTTGTGTGCTAGATAGAGTTGTTATCAAAAATACTTGCTTAACAGCAACCTTTCCAAATGTATGTGCATTATCCAAAAAATCCTATACTATTGCTTTAGCATTCAGCAATTGGTTCTCTTTTTGTTCTGTGAGATTCCCCTTCTTCTGCAATACTTTCACCTCTTCCAACACTTCTAAATAACTCCTGTTATTTTTTCACTCATATATTTTTATCTCCTACTTAGTTTAATGTGTATCTACATATTGTTTGTGTTATACAATTTGACTCAACTTACAATTGTTTTAATATATTTGAATTCTGTGGTAATCGGTTTCAGTTATTCTTTTCTTTTAAAATTCTTTAATCATTTGTAGATGAAAATGGATTCCTTAAAATTAATGATTTGCTAAAGTACATGTATCTTGCACAATGTGCTAAATGCTATGTATATATAAAGGTAACACCTGATAATACTTGAGACCTCTTTCAGAAGTTGAATTATTTGTTTACTATTATTATTAGTAAATCTAGGCTTGCTGGTGATTATTGCACTTGTGCATTTGGCTCAGCTTAGAAAACTGTTGTTGCATGTATTAATAATTGGGCTGATGAGATAAATAGCATTTATCAAAGTGCAAATATAGCACATTTAGGAAAGGAGGTATCCACTGTCAGTAAATTTACTCAACTCATGTTAAACATGATAGTACTAATGACAACTCTGGAATTCAGGATATGAGTATTCAGCAATCTGTTGATTCAGAGCATGTAGGATAATTTAAAAAAAGAAAGAATGGAAGAAATTCATAAGAAATAATTAGGATTAAAAAGAAAATGATTAATGCCTACAATTCAAAGATAATATATATACTTAAAAAGACACTGCTTTGTTTTGTAGCACACAGATTACAGGAAATTATAACTTTGTTGAATCAGGAAACATTCAGTCTGTAGAAATGGTATCATGTTCCAACAGAGAAGGTAGAAAACAAAAGGCAGGCTGAAAGGAAGAAATCAAAACTGAACTTGAAAGGATTAAAGAACATTACTGTAAGAAAAAAAAGCTGTAGTTGTAGAAGTACACAGCTGAATGAGAATTGTATGCTTGCAAATGAAATAAACTATGAAACCAGAGAGATTAATAAGATTAATGGTGATGGAGATCATTCCTTGGTAACAACTGATGAAGCAGACATTACTGAATGAGAAGTAGGAGATTCTTCAGATCTGGCCAGAAATGACATAATAGTAATTGCAGGCTCAATTATTACTAAATTATCAGAAGAACACACACTTACATTTGTGGAGGGGACAGTGAGCATCATATAGTGTTAAGCTTGCCAGGAGCAGCAATCCAGGATGTGAGTAGGGCCTTAGGATGCCTTAATGTAAGGAAGTATGGAAAGGTGTCCATTCATGTTGGAACAAATTAACTAATCTTCAAGGACTCTCTGACTTTTAGAAAGGAACTTACAGCCCTCTTAGGTAGCATACCTTGTACATACTTTTTCACAAATCACATATAAAAGGAAAGTCAAGTCACTATGAATGAAAAGATTATTTTCAGTAAATAACTATATGAAAAAATGGTAATTCTAAAATGTGGAAATATATAGAGCATCTGAGCCTAATTTTGGCCACATGATGGCTTGCACTTGTCAAGACAAGAAAAAAGAATTTCTGCAGCAGATATGTTGCACTATTTAACTAACATAAGACAATATTTTTTGCCAGATCAGGAATTTAGCAACATTTGATGTATCTGTACTGGTTGTTAATGATTGGGGCATTAGTGATAAAGATTTTTATTAGAATATTTGCTGCATTCTCACAATGTTAATATTGTTATTGATTGTGAAACAGGTTAAATAAGAAACCAGTTCTGTCAGGGTATACATTTTTTACTTAATAGACATTATAACAAAAATTGAGTGGAGGTGTTACAACAGGAAATAAAGATTGTTATGAGACTTGGGATTATTACATATTTGATGATAACACCAATACTATACATTGTGTAACTGTGTCAATAAAGACAAGCCTGAAACATGGAACAATTGACTGAGTGTATAGATTACCAAAGTCAAGTCATGATAACCTAGAGGGAACAATAATAGCGGCTGGGGACTTAAGTTTACCAGAAATAAACTAGAATATTATTCATTCAATAACATTAGTAAGGAAATTATTTAAAATTTTGATTAGGAACAACAATTGCTTTAAAGTGTAAAAAAAAAAAAAAAAAAAAAAAAAAAAAAAAAACTACCACAGAACTTGGGAAGAGAGCACACTTGACATTGTTTCTTTTCCTAAGAACACAGCTGTTACTTCATTTCAGTTTTTGTCACAATTGCTGTACAGTAATCCTGTTGTAGTAAACTGTAAACTACTCATAGATAATGCTGCCAAACTGATATCTAAATCAATACATAGAAGATTAATAACAGACTACATAGAAGTAAAACGGTCACTATGTACAACAAATTTGAGTGTTGCATTCAGTGAAAAGTCTGCAGAAGGGTAAGACAAGTTTTGACAGATAAGTTGTTTGAATGCAAAAAAAACTGCTTACTTCAGGATCTAGGCACACAATTAAGATGAGAAGACAAAAACATTGAGTAGTATTGAGAGTTTGTTATCCCATTTAGTTGCCTGTTGTCAATTAGTAAGGTAGCTAAAGAACCAGTTGAGAGCTGAAGAGTTGAACCAAAAATGAAACACTGGCAACTGGTTCAGGCAAATAAAATGGTAGACTCAAAATGAAATAAGTGTATTTAATGGATAAAATAAAGCGCTTTTCATCCAGTATATTAAGTTGAACTTCTTCAGATAAAAAACAAGTACAAATTAGAGTTTTAAATATCCCTCCCAGTTCTTCCATGTGATTGTTCAGTAGCAAGCTCTTAAAGGAGCATCACTACAATGCCATTCAAGGTCATTCGTCACTGTTACATAGGTATAAAAACATCGTAAAAAGTCTCAATTATTTAATCTATGTAAAATATTATTTAGAAAAACATTTTATAAAACACATATATTAAAACATTTTAAAGCATATTTTAGAACATTTATCTCCTCAAATTTTTCAATTTTAGCATGCAATGAATTGAGCACGTGTTATTCAATCCTGGGGTAATATATGCGTTCAAGCGGATTTGCCATAGTAATTCTAACTGTTCAGGAATTACTGTTAGGGGTCCACCCCTTGAATCAGTGTAAACTTGTTCTATTACCCAGAATTTGAAAGTGTGGTTAGGGTTTACATATCTAGCTAATGAATTTTCTGTTTTGTTTTTTGAATTGCTGTACGTATGTTCGTAAATCCTATCTTTTAGTTTACGTTCTGTCTTTCCTACATAGAAGTAAGGACATAGTTGGCATAAAGCTGTAGAGATGAGGCTGAAGGAGGCTAGAGTGTTGAGCTGTAGTTGGTGGGATACCATATTAAAAGCTTTGGATATATCAAGGAATATAGCAGAGACTAGTTGTCCATTGTTTTTGAGGAGGTTGATATAGTTAGCGAAACTTATGAGGGCTGTGGAGGTACTGTGTTTTGGATGGAAGCCGTGCTGTGAGCTAGATAAGAGGTTATTTGTAGTGAGCTGGTCTAGGAGCTGCTTATGGATACATTTCTCTAAGATTT
Source organism: Protopterus annectens (assembly GCF_019279795.1). Taxonomy (NCBI): domain Eukaryota; kingdom Metazoa; phylum Chordata; order Ceratodontiformes; family Protopteridae; genus Protopterus; species Protopterus annectens. The sequence goes on from NC_056744.1 coordinate 1,278,159,263, forward strand.
TGACAAGGGGTGAGAGAATGGCAATGGGCTGATAATTAGAGAGATCTTTAGATGGGCCTCCCTTGTGGAGGGGGATGATATGGGATATTTTCCATAGTATGGGGACATATTATTGTGTGATGGATTGATTGATTAAGATAGATATGGGATAGGCGATGGAGCTTGCAGCAGTTTTTAAGAAGTCATTAGGGAGATGGCCAGCTGCTAGACAGCTAGGTTTTAGTTTTGATAGGATTTTTTTGATATGGGTTTAAAAGAGAAGTACTTGGGTTTAGAATTAGTGGAGGTAGGCACTGTAAGGGTTTGGTTAGATTTATTGTTGCTTAAAAGTGAGGAGATAGTTGTGATGAAATGAGAGTTAAACTAGGATGCTAAGCATTTTGTTCTATTTGTTGTTGATGGTGCAGGGGTAGAGCTTTTGCCAGGGTTGAGGAGGTCGTTAATGTTTTGCCAACATTTTTGTGGGTTATTTATGTGTTTTTGCCGACAGGCTAGAAAATAAGATTTTTTTGTCAGATAATATTTGCTTCTTAGTTAGGTTTCTTAGTTGTTTGTAAGAGGTGAGGTTTTCTGAGGTTTTGGAGGTTTAATAAGCAGTCCAGGCTTTATCCCTTTGTTTAATAATAGATTTAGCATGTTTGGTTATCCAAGGTAGGTATTTGGGTTTGGAGCGTATTTTTCTTATTGGAGCAAGGTTATTAAGGCTGTTGAGGAAGGTATCATTAAAATATTGTAGAGCTTGGACTAGGTGGAGTGATTTTAAAGGTGACCAGTTGCAGTTTAAGGAATTTAAGATGGTAGGGGAAAATTTTCTTTTGTTGAGTATTTAACATATCTAAGTACAATTGTAAATTGTTTTTATAAGACCTGTTGCTCTTACTACTATTGGAACTATCTATGTATCCTTTTTCCACATTGCCCTTGTTTCTTCCTGAAAACCCTTGTATTTTATGACTTTGCGTCTCTCTGTACGCAAGACACTGTAGTCACTGGGTGTAGCAATTTCAATGATCAATGTTACTTTTGTCTTCTTTTCATGGACTACTTTATCTGATTTTATTGCATCTGTTTTTTGAACTGTTGCTAATGGGTCATCCCATGTGATATAAATGTTATCATTTTCTATAATGCTTTGTGTCTCATGTTTGCAGTGTTTTTCAACCACTTCAATACCATAATATCCCCAATGCAACAGTCTTGACACATTATTATGCCTTTCAGTATACAGTCCTTCTGCCATTAGTATATCACAATCAGCAACAAGATGTGCGACTGTTTCCAATTCTGTTTTACAAAACCTACATTTGTCTGTTTCTCCCACATTTTCAATGGACTTTGTAAGCCAGCATGTATGTAGTCCGCTCTCTTGGGCTGCTAATTTTAACCTTTCTTCTTTTGGTTTAAATTCGCCTCTCCTTAACCATTCCTTCATTTGATCCAGATCAACATGAGGTTGTTCAAAGCTTTTCTATGCTTGCAACTATACTTATGCATTTTCCACATTCCTTGCCTTCTCATCTGGTGCATTCTTTCTTTTGTTTTTTGGCACATTCAGATGCTGCCTGATTTTTATCTACTTCTGTTTTTATTTCCATTCCCACTTGACACCAATATGCTACAGCTAAACTAAGCAGGGAAGTCATCTTAGACTTATTTTCCTCATATTTCAAAACTTTCACTATGTTTAGGTCTTGAAAAGTCAGCAGATATGTATGCAGTCCCATGATAGCAGATTTATACATATAATCAATTTTGAGGAGGCCTGTACCTCCTTCAAAATGGGGAGTATATAGTCTTGGTATGCACTGATTTTTATAAATCATTTGATGAGCATGAAACATCCTTTTTGTTTTCCTGTCCAACCAATCCAACACCTTTTGGGGCTGGTCAATCACTCAAAAGCTGTAAGTTAAGAAAGGAAGAGCAAATTGGTTTATAGCTTGGACTTCGTTCCTAGATGCCAACTTGCTATTAGATGTTAATGTTGTTTTCAGTATTACTTTTGGTCTTCTAAAATAGTCCTTACTAAGATTTATTTGCATTTGTTCATGTTTTATTGTTGATTCTTCATCAATTCCCAAATATTTATACACTCCCTCTTGTTCAAATCCATTTATATCACATTCCTGTCCCAAACTAATGTTTTCTTGGTGCTGCAGATTTCCTGCTTTAAAGGTTGCTTTTGCACATTTAACAAGACCAAATGATATTCTTAAATCATCTGAAAAAGTTTTGACCATTTGCAGTTGTGCTTTCAGTTCCTCATTTGATGAACTATACAGTTTTAAATCATCGACAAAGAGGAGAGTCTTTGCACTTTATTGCTTTCTGGAAGCCAAATTATAGCCATGACCTAATCTGTTTAGCAGACAGGTTAATGGGTTAAAGGCAAGACAAATGAGCAGTGATGACAGAGAGTCACCTTAGAATATCCCCATTTGAATGTTTATCCCTGGAATAATAATCTGTCCTTTATTAAGGCTAAACTGCAAAATGGTTTGCCACTGTTTCATGATCGTTGTAATGTTATCAATCAGTGTAAGATGTATCTTAGACATTTTTAAGCACTGTTTTATCCATGAATTTGTAATACTGTCAAATGCTTTTCTGTAGTCTATCCATGTCATACTTAGATTATTCCCATTTTTACAGTTCTCCCTTATGACTTTATGTAACGACAAATGATCCTTTGTTCCATATGACTTTTTTTTTTACCCTTTTGTTCTATTGCCACAATTGAGTTTTCTTTTGAATGACTATAAACTCTGTCAGCATCAATTTCAGCATATAGTTTATATGTTGTCAGAAGACAAGTTATTGGTCTATAGTTTTTAGGATAGCTTGCAGGTTAACTCTTAAGTAGGAGTAATATTTTTCCTGTTTTTAACCAGGCTGGTGTCTGTTCAGAGTGCACATATAAATAGTTCTTCCTCATGGCTAAATCTTCATGTAAAGATGTTAATACTTTTAGCCGGAAGTTAGGTACTGCACCTGGTTCATAGGTTCATAGGTTCATAGGTAGGTACTAGGCTATCGCCCTGGGGCCTATACAAGCCCAGCCAAAACGGTACCCTGGCTTTTGCCACCCAAGAAAATTATTTTCCTGTGCCACAGTCGAGCAGAACCACAGAGGTGATCCCTGGGGTGAATTTCCTATTTCCCATCCAATCATCAAGATTTTTCTTGAAGAGTGCTAATGAGGAGCTTTGTTTGATATAGATAGGTAGTTTATTCCAGAGTATAGGAAGTCTCTGGGACAAGAATCTATCCCTCTGGCATGTTCTGTTTATTGTGGTGACAAGGTTTAGGTCCCTAGAGCGTGTAGCTCGGAGAGATTGGAAATTTTTTAAGTGGAACATGTCCAACAGCTCTGGGTTTGACATAGCTTTGTATGTTAGGCAGAGATCACCTCTGAGAAGGCATTTTTTGAGATGGTCTGCGTAGGGCATTGCTTGAGGCTGGTAATCCTCTTTGTGAGGTATTTCTGCGGCCTTTCCAGTTGTTGTAGCTGTCTTGTGAGGTATGTACCAAAAGGGGTGTTGTACTCTATAATGGGTCTGATGAGTGATGAGTAGAGGAGAATGGGGTTTTCCAGTTAAGACCTTTGTTTAACTTTGTTTCAATCTCTCTGGTCGTTACTTCATCCCATTTCATATTCTGTACATTTCAACTTCTTATTCTTTCTTTTATTTCTTCTATCCATTTAGCATCTTTGTTATGTTCCACAGGATCTTCATAGATATTTCTTCAAAATGTATCTATTTCCTCTTTTTTGGTGGTGTTTCACTTCCTTTTGCCTTGTTTCCCAATGCTCTATAAAACTTTTTTTTGGGTCATTAATAAATTGCTTATTTTGTACTTTTTAATTTATATTTATCTGCATGTCTTCTAAGTTTTTTCTGCCTGTGCTGACATTTTTAGTTTATTATTTGCAATACTGCATGATAAATCCTGATCTGCATTGCTTTTATCATGTCTGTCTTTCTATAATCTTCTAACAGTGACACTGCTTGTCTTAATTGATTTATAGTTTTCTCTATTTGATGCTTCCATGATGGCATTCAGTTTCTCCCCTTCCTTTCCCTTACTACCCTGTGTTTTTGTGGTAAGACTTTATCTGTTATCAGTTTAGCTGCACAGTAATATATCTTGTTTACTTTTGTTATACTGCATGAATTTCCATGGGCGGTCCTAATTACTGTGTTCATTTGTTTCTAACTTTTTGGGTTTTATTGACTTTCTGTAGTCCATTTCTTTCATTGATCTTAATATGTGTGTGCAGCTCTATTAAATCAACATTTGCCATTTTCTTCTAAACTGAGGTTACATTCTTTGTTCTCCATTTCCTGTGGGCATTCTAGAGAAACTTAAAGAGCACCTTCCTGTGCCACATTCTCTTCAGTTTCATCCTAGGTCATCCATTGCTCTTTCATATGTGAACTCATTGGCCTATCATTCCTCAATATTGACTGTGTCAGAATTGCCAGAGTTTTGTGCTTCTTCCCTTGCTGTTCAACTCCAATTGAATGTCTGTACTGGTTTCCTTAATTTGAGGACCCATTGCTCTAGTCGGCCATGATGTTGTCAGAGTTACATTTTCTACACTGAATCCTTCACTTTGCAGGTGCTCCATAACCTCAGTTTTTATTTTTTTTAACTTCTTCATTATTTCTCTTTTCTCCTTTTCCTCTTTGTTTTCTTATTTTTGTATTGTAAAGTTATCCATGTCTGAATGCCTTTGCCTGTATTTTTCTTCAAATATATTTGGTGCTGCTCTTTTTGTATTTATTAGTTTTGCTTTCTCCTTTACATAAATATTGCACCATATTAAATCTATTTTTCTTTCCCATGTCCATGTTTCTTCTTCAGATCTCTCTTGCTCCTCCTGTTTCTCCTTAATTTGTTGACGCATTCCATCGTGCTGTGATATAACCTATGTTAGACGTACTACACTAAATCCTTCACTTCTCAGGTATTTCATAACTTCAGCTTCTATTTTTTTTAACTTCTACTTTACTAATCTTCTGTTCTACATTCCTCCTTTGTGATTTTATTTTCCATATTTGGATGCCTTTGCCTGTATTTCTCTTTGACTATCTTTGGGCTGCCTTTTTTGTGTTGATTAATCTGGCTTTCTTCTTTGCATAAATATTGCATCATATCAGATCTTTCCTTCCCATGTCCATATTTCTTTTTTATACCTTTAAAAAGTCTCTAGATTTTGTTCTTTATATTTTAACACTTTCTCAGGTGCTTCTTTTTCCAAACAGCCCAAGGTTTCTTGGTCTATATAATGTTTTTCATAAGTCTGTTGTATTAATGAACACATATTTTTACTTGAAGCTTCTGACAGTTTTTCTTGTGGAAATATTTTTTTTCTCTAATTTCTATCTTAATCATTTTGTACATCTTCTGTCTGGAAATTCTGGACTTCTTGGATAACATTAACAATACATAATTTCTTTCTTATCCTCAATAGGCAACTCTATAATCTTTATGGCTCTTTTTTGACCTATTTACTTTTGTGATTTTTGTAGACTACTACTTCCTGCTACAACAAAGGGCCATCCTCCCACGGATCTGGCCTAGACCCATTGTAGGAATGTTTCCATGTCTTGAGTATTCTACACATTCATTTTTTCCAGTCCTGGCACCAGTGCATCTAACAGGATTGGGCACATTTTTTATCCTGGGTCTTGTGCACCCATCTATCTTTTTTATTTTTTAACCTACTTCTGTCAATGATACATGCTATATAAAATGCAATGTATATATTAGTGTCATCTTGGTGAGATTTTGTGAAAAATAGGGTCCACCTTGTGAAGTTACTCACCAAGACTTCAGGATGAATTCAATTCCAGCAATACTACTCTCCTTTGCTTGCTGATTTATCATATCTCCTTAGGGAAGAGGGAATGTCCAGCAGGATATAGTCTCAGAAAAATAAATTTCCTCAAATGGAGAAAATGAGGAGTCACTTTCCTTACAATAAGAATCTCGGACATAGGAGCAACACAAAGAAAGTCCTGTCCAGTTCTTCTCAGAAGCATCTGATAAACAACACTTAGAAACTGTGAAACAATCTTTATAGGCTAATAGGTTCATAGGTTCATAGGTGTTTACTAGGCTAATGACACAAGGGCCTTTTTAAGCCTAGCCATGCATCCCAAATCTCTGACAAGTTCTGGGACCCTTGATAAGTGTAAGTAGGGGCCTGGTAGATGAAACATTTACAAGCAGGGGCCTGGCAGTTGAACCATGTACAAGTTGCCTCTGTCCATTAGAGACATGGGTGCCAAACCAGGGATGAATTTCCTGTTGCCCATCTAATTGTCCAAGTTACACTTGAATTGGGTTAGGGAAAAACTCTGCTTCACATGGATGGGGAGCCTGTTCCATAGATGGGGTAGTCTCTGAGATACATACCTGTCTCTCTAGCAGGTCCTATTTATATCACAGGCAAGGTTTAAGTCTTTAGAACAGGCAATTCTGGTGCTGTTTGTTTTGTGGATATGAAGAGGTTCATCAGAGTGGGGTCTGACAATGCCCTGTATGCCAGGCATAGGTGTCCCCTCAACAGCCTGTAGGAGACAGAATACAGGGATAGGACCTTGAGGCAGTCTGCATAGGACATTTTACTTACACCCTTACACCTTTTATTCTTCTGTTGAGGAACCTCTATAGATATTCAAATTGTCGGATATGCCTGGTTAGGTACATACCAAAGGGGGCATTGTACTCAATGATAGGTCTAATGAATGCCGAATACAGTAGAAGAGTGACTTCCTTGGACTTAGATGCCATACCTTTGTTTATGAGTTGCACAAAATAGAATGATTTCCTCTCTACTGTAGACACGTGATGGTCAAAGGCTAGATTATCTTCTATGTGTGTCCCTAAGTCCCTGACTATTGGGTTAATGCTAAGGGGTGTGTTGCCAATATAATAGTTTCCAGGGGTGGATGACTTCCCAAAGGATGCTATTATGCATTTCTTGGCATTTAGTTTTAGTCCTTGGCACTGACACCAGTTGTTCATCTGTGTCAGCCCTTCCTGGAGAACATTTGTGTCAGTGTGGGATTCAACGACAGCTCCTAATTTACAATCATCTGCAAATTTAGTCAGCCAGAGAACACTGACATTGGCCTTGACTTCAGATAAGTAAATGCCAAAAAGGAACAGTCCAAGGACTGAACCTAAGGGACTTCACTTGTGACTGGCCTCTTTATAGAGGTGGACTCCCCAATTCTAACTTCCTGGGTCCTGTCTGTGAGCCAGTTGGTTATTCACCAGGTGACGTATGAGTTTGTACCTAACCTTTTGAGTTTGTCAACATTGCTGGAGTGGAGTATTGTGTCAAATGCCTTCGCCAGGTCAAGGTAGACAGTGTGAACTATTTGGCCTTCATCCATTGCTTTGGTGAACTTCTCAAAGAAGTCTACCAGGATGAGTAGGCATGACCTGCCCTTGATGAAGCCAAACTGGGTTAGATCCAGTGTTTGAAGGTTTACTATATCATTATTGACCGTTTCCATGATTGTTGCTTTTGTATTCTGTTCCAAAGGTTTCAAAGCTTGCAACAAATCCTTAGCCAAAGAAATTAACTTATCTTTATTAACAGAAAACAACTGTTATATGATGTAATATAACTATGTTTTTGTTATTTTTTTCCTAGAGACATCCACTGAAGGAGGCCAACTCAAAGATGTTGCTTCTACCTGGGAAACAGGTCTTTTACTCAAGTCTCCCTAGGACGAACCTCCAGGTGACACTTCTGTGACTGATGAAAGGCCACAGAGGATTGATCCATTGATGATCCTGAAGAAACCAGTGAGTCATCTGAGGAACACACTGTGGCTACACAGAGCCACCCACCAATGGCTGAGGCAATGATTGAGTCCATGGTGTAGGCAAGTACACCTTAGCAGATTTCCTTTTCTTAGTAAACATAGCACACAAATGCTGGTATACTTGAAGAGGCCCAGTATAAATTTTACTCTAAAAGCTAATAAGTGTGAAAGCAACTCCATGATGGGGAACCTATCAGTCAAGAATTTGAAAGAAAGAGCTGACCATCTATCCTTTGAAGTGCAGGACAAGAATCTGCTGAAAGGTTTTGGCACCCAGGCTGCTATTTTCTCCCTTTAGAGCACAAGTCACAACAGCCTGGACACATGGAGGGGGAGGGGGCAAAGACATTGGAAGACTGTCCAAACATTATTATCCTTGGCAGTTATAACCTATAAACCTCCAAAACTACACTGTGTCCAATCTCTGTAAATACTTTCTACTGAGGAATTTCTTTATTTTAATACAATTAACCTGTCTTCTCTTTTGACTATATTTCTTCTTTTTATGTATTATACCTGTATGTTGTATTGTATATGCATTCTTGCACTATAAGTATTTCTTTTTTGTCCTCGCGGAATTTTCTGTTGTAACCTGGAATATGCATTGTATATAATGAATGTTGCGATTTAATCATTTTTCTGTTGTAACCTGGCTGGAATATGCATTGTATATAATGAATGTTGCTATTTAGTCATTTTTCTGTTGTAACCTGGAATATGCATTGTATATAATGAATGTTGCTATTTAGTCATTTTTCTGTTGTAACCTGGCTAGAATATGCATTGTATATAATGAATGTTGCGATTTAGTCATTTTTCTGTTGTAACCTGGCTGGAATATGCATTGTATATAATGAATGTTGCTATTTAGTCATTTTTCTGTTGTAACCTGGCTGGAATATGCATTGTATATAATGAATGTTGCGATTTAGTCATTTTTTTTTTGGTTTGCTAAGTTTTTCATGTATCTGTCTTGGAGCTTATCTCTCTGGGCCTCTACTGAAAATGGACATATATCCAGTTAGAATAGCCCGGTCAACAAATGTAAAATAAAATAAAAAAAAAAATATATATATATATATATATATATATATATATATATATATATATATATATATATATATTATTAGAAACAGATATAGATATATATTGCTAAAGCTAATGTAGCAGTGATTTATAACAAACTTTTGAAGACAGCAGTGTATAATACTGCCTTTGCATCAGACTGTAAGAGACTGGTATTATATTTATGTATTGAGATGATAACCTACTGGAAAAATAGGTTGCTTAATGACTTATGGTACTGTATTGGTTTGTAAAAGCCTGATCATTATAATACTTCTGCAATAATGCTTTCTAAAAGATGAGTAACACATCAAGCCTTAACATTCATGAAGCTCTCTGTTGTTCCTATTCAACTGAAAGTATTGAGAAATTACCACCCGATTAACTATTCTCACTCTGCCTTACTGCTCTCTTGAATTACAGAGATACACCGCTCAACTTAAAAAAATAATGGCTGCATGCTAGATTTTAGAACTGGAAGTTATTCTAATGATGCAAACAGCCTAAAATAGGTACAATCACACAAGAAAGAAATGTTTTATGAGGTTTCAGCATTGGCAGAGCCATACAGTCTTTAAATATCAAGATATTTGCTCCATTCAGAGCTCTGCAGTGCTGGGCTACCAAAGACAAAAATGCCACAGAGAAGGAGAAGAAGACTACAAAGCCCTGTTCTGTCTGGCTTTCTGATGATTTGTTACACTATACAGACCTCATTGACTTCCTAGGACCGGTTTTAGAATGTTGCAGCCATTAGTGAGAGCAGAGTCTTCCAATGGACATCTACCTGAGCTTGGGTTCCAGTGAAGGAATGTAGTGCTTGATTTTGATTGGCCAGTATCTGTGGGGGCATTGGCTGCATTTTGATTTTCTGGCTTATCCAACTGCAGGGCCTTATAGACTTTAAATACCAGGAAGCTTGCTCAGTTCAGGGTGCTGCTGTACAAGCACAAAATGGGGAGCCAGTCTTTATTGTATATAGGTTTTAAACTAAAGAGCCTAGCCTACAAGAGGCGAGAAACCTGTTATCTGTGTTTTATATGATATACTTTTAATGCCTTCTTTTTCACAAACATATTTTATTATACTCTGCACTCTCACAGGCTCATTGCTGAAATTAGCACTTTTGGTCTGCTATTGTATTATTGACCTTAAATAGCATTCTTCTTTTACACCTTGTTGGTATGGTACTGTTGTTCACATTTGCTTTGTTAAACAAAAATACAAAAGTTTGGCAGTAATGAAGAGTACAAATGTAAGAAATGTAGCATAAAATTAAAAAAAAAACAGTACTTCAATCATCTCAGATGCCAAAAAAAACATTTAATTCTAAGATATAGCACCACAGCAATGCTTTCAAGTCTACAAGACTCTTTCTCAATGCAAAAATCTGTGTAACAGTTATTCAAAGTCTAAATATCTAATCACGTTTATCAGAAACATCTAATCTGACATGTCACATGGTCATATAATATGACTTCATATGATAATGACTTAATAAATATGTATGTAGAATATGTATATATTATGACCTAGAAACATGTGAACTACTATAAAATAAAATAAAAGCAACACAATTAAAAATGTGCTTATAAAATACACTTAGAAAACACTTATAAATCACACTCATTTATAATATAGCAGCCTGGAAAATAAGACTAAAAAAAGTATTATATGATATCTAAAACATATATCTAATATAACACACTTTCATACTCGTGAGTGTTTATATTTTAGTACTGGTCTTATATTGTTCATAGTATTAAGTCCTGTGTGTGTATTGGCTCTAAAGTAATTGATCCACATGCATTCTGCTAGCTCTGTTTTAATAATATGATCTCTCCCTCTTTTTTCAATATTAATTTTCACTAATACCTAATACTCTAAAGTTCAAAAAGTGCTGCTTGTTAGTAGATGATACATGATTAAAAAGGCATTCCTACCCACTTTCTTATGAATCTCTGACAGGTGTGAGACTATTCTATCTTTGAGTTTCTTATTCATCTTACCAATGCAGAATGAAGTGCATTTCATGCAGTTAGCCAAATATACAACATTTTCAGTAATGCATGTTGCAAAACTATTAAATATACATTTCTTCTTAGTAATAGGATGTACAAAATCAAATATTAAATTTATATGCTTACATTGTACACAATTATGACATGGCACAGTTGCTTTCTTAATATTAATATTTCTGTTATGTCTAGTATTAATATCTTTATAACAGAGTAGTTGTTTTAAATTCTTTTCCTTCTTATATATAAAATGTGGCCTTTTATCTTTAAACTTACTTATTTGGCAATCAGATTTCAAAATAGCCCAATTACTCTCTATAATATTTCTTATCTGATTTGTTCTTCTATTATATCTGGTGACATACCCTAAAGACCAATTTGTTCTACTATTATTTTCTCTTTGTTGCTCTATACTATTATTACCATAAATGTATGGTTTCCCTTTACTTTCCCACTCAATCATTATAGTTTCCAAACTATCATTAATTAGGGTCTAGCTATACCCTTCCTAGGAATGGTAGTATGGAAATTACTATTTTGATTAGATATATTAATATCCAGAAAATGAATAGAATCATGAACTTAATTAACATCAAACTTCAAAAATTGAGTATTTCCTTCCAGCTCTTTTCCAAATGCTAGTAGACTTTCAACATCACCCTTCCATAGATGAAATATATCATCCACAAATCATTTAAGGAAGATTAAATTACTGTTGTAATAATTAACGATCATAAATAAATAGTTCCTTCCATCTACTCAACACTAGATTGACATAGATATTAGCAACTTGGGTGTGCCCATGGCAACCTCCAATTGCTTCTGATAAAATGTATTATCAAAGAGGAAGACATTATTTTCAAAGACCATTTCTAACATAGAGCAAATCATCTCAGTGTTGCAAGTTGTGAAGTCACTATGATCTACTAAAAATTCTCTAATAAATTCTACACCTGTATCATTCGGAATGACAGTGAATAATGATTTACTCTCCATAGTCACTAATAAAATATTAGCATATGTATTAATAAGCAGGAAATCATGTAAAACCATAAGAAAATCATTTGTATCTTGAATATAACTATGACTGGGAATAAGTAGAGGGTGTAACTGATTGTCTAGATATTTTGAAATAGCTATTGTTGCCCATTGGCTGCCAGACATAATTGCTCTCATTGGTGGATTATTTAAATCTTTGTGTATTTTTGGTAGCCCATAAATAATAGTACATATATATTTGTATGTTCTGTACATAAATAATTATATAATTCAGGTGTAATAGACAACTGCATAAGGAGGTCATATGGGTCTATATTAGAACATCGAAGTTTCAAAACTTCAAATGTTCTAATATCGAGCCCTATTCAGCTAAAGCTGAAAACATCGAACATACAGAACAGCAAATTTTTTCCTAGGGAAAAAAAATTGCTGTTCCAAAACACATACACACAACACAAGCACACCAAACAAACAGCAATCCACACACATACAACTAAAATCTTACACCTAACCCTACACTACACACACCACTAACTATCCACTTACCTTAACCCAAACCCTAACCCTAAGGTCCGTCACTATCGCACACTCACCTCACCCGCGCACTAACCCTAACTCACCTACCCTGCCCTAACTCTCATGGCCACACAATCGCACACTTACCTGACCTGCACTCTAACCCTAACTCACCTAACCCACCCTAACTCTCATGTCCATGCAATCACACACATACCTAACCCGCACCCTAACCCTAACTATCCTAACCCACACTCAATCACACACTTACCTGAACCCAACCCGTAACTTTCCACCACAGTGCTGAAAATACTGAAGCAACAAAAATGGACAACCAAATTCTTTCCCTAGGAAAAAAATCGGTTTTCTGTTGCTTCGATATTTTCAGCTTTCGTTGAATATGGGTCGATATTAGAACATTCAAAGTTTTGAAACTTCGATGTTCTAATATAGACCCGGTCATACATTAAACATTTTACTCTATTAATAATAGCATTTACATTAATTGAATTAATTTCTTTAAAAGTTTAGTTATCAGAAAGGAGGTTATACATTAGCATTTTATATTTATACACATTCATAATTACTACTTTGTCTCCTTTATCTGCTTGTTTAATAATAACATCTTTTTTCTTTTATCATCATTCATATTATATTTTCCCTTTACTTTCAAAAAAACATTTTATAAATATCATTTTCACACATATTATAGAGAGCAGTAACCACAGGTGAACTTTCATGTAAGAAGGTGTTAGTGTGTCTAAGTACAGTACTATTATCTAAAGAATCTGTTTTAAATATTACTTTAAAATCAAGATTACATATAAATAATCTAAGACATTCACTTAAATCACCATCAGCTGAAGGAATAAATGTTAGTCCTTTATCTAATACTTTCAGTTCTGCATTGCTAAAAATTACAGTACACAGGTTAACAACCGTATGACCCAAACTATCTTCTTCTTTTGACTACGTCATTGGTCCTATCTTTGTGAAGACTGTCGGCCCCATCTGATGTAGTGTAGTTGGTCCTCGGCTGGTTCCTCTTCCTCTGCTGCATCCTCTGCTCCTGGATTTCACTGGTGAGGGAACTTGGATTGAAAGGCGTAACTTGAATTTCATCTGTACTAAAAAATTCACTGATACAGAATCTGAGTTATTACTATGTGATGCTATTGTTCTTTTTGCAGATTCTGAGTTTTCTTTTGAACTTTTGTGTATTTCCTGGTTCGTATCAGCACTAGAGGAACTATTAACAGCCACATAAATTGCAACAAATGTCTCTCCTTCTCTGTGTTCATTAGACAGGAGTAGAAAAGCATCTAAATCCATTCTAGAGCCACCTACTCATGCCAAAGCTCCCCCATTGGAGGTATGAAGTACCTTATTACTTGTAGATAATTCGCCTGCATGCTGGGCAGAAAGACTGGCATTTGAAACAATATTTTTGCTTCTTTTCAATGCGTTACAATTAAATCTTTCATTGACTTTTGCATTGTTGACTGTAGTGGTACTTAAATAGTTCTGTACTGTTATGCCTTTTTGCTTTGGTACTATTACTCGCTATTGGCATTATTTAAGCTAATAGTCCACTAGTTTCTATTACTCATAATAGGCATATAAAAGCAAAATTACTTATTATGTCAGTTACTGCTACACATTTGGATCATTGGTGTTTTTGCATTTCTGCTTGTTATCTATTACTATAGCATTACAGCATTTAAATGTTATTCTCTACAGTATTACACTAGACAGTACAGATTTATTTTTGTGATATACCTTTATTATTTGGCTGAGTGCTATACTGTTACTGCACTTGAAACTATTCATTTAGATTATCTGTAGCTATTATAGTTATATATATATATATATATATATATATATATATATATATATATATATATATATATTTGTATAGTCTATTTATAAAACCAGAAAGTTGCCTAGCTGTGGAGCAAGAAACAAAAGTAATCTGAAAAGATCAGATGGAAGTTCATCTTCAGATACCACTTCAAACAGTTTTGCATGATAAATTTTGATGGTTCTAAAGTCCAGAGCATTTTGTGTTGGATTAAAGCACTAAACCATTTAGAATATTACATTTATTCTTCTTATAACAATTTCTTTTGGAGTCTAGACTAGTTTGCTTGTGCACAAGACACCATCGCAAACATTTTTTCAGGTTATTAATTTTAGTTTGTTTGCATGTAATGCTGGAGATTTGTTAATCAGTTTGGTAGTATTAGTATTTGTCAAGGACATCATCATATCATGAGAATTCATTGATACACCACATTTGAACTGCTAGATGTTCAAATCACCCTAAACTAGACAAATTACAGCTTCATACCTAGCTATAGAACACTCTCTATGTCAACTTCTAAGCATGATAATTATCTTAACATAAGCTGAAATTCCCATTAAATCCAAGACCTTTCTACAGGGGACTTCAACTATCCATCTATAAACTGTCTGGCCTACACTGCCAATGGTCAGCATGCCCAGCACTTCCTTGACATTATAAATGCTAACTCTCTTTGACATATAGTTAACCATCCCACTAATGGAATGTTTAAATCAGACTATAATTCTGTCAATTTTTCCTTTAAAACTGGTGGTAATTTCCCTGTAAATAGCTCTTTGTTTAGGGACTTTGCAAAAGCAAACCTTCTTTAGTTACTTGAAGACATAAATAAATGATGCTGTAATCCTCCTCTGAAGGATCCCATTGCTCAAGCTGCTACCTATGCTTCTGACCTCCACTCCCACTTAAATAGCTGTAATGATTGGGCAGTCCCTATCCACATCAAAAGAATGAGAAATTTTAAAACAAACCCCTGTGATGAAATGCACATGTAAAGAAATTATATAACAAGAGAAAGAAACTGCTTAATGCTTATCAGAGGTCTGACTCATTCTATATACCTTAACAGCACACTTAAGAAAACTAACAAAGAGCTTAATTGAATCATTATGAAGCTCAAACCTGAATATGAACTTAAAATAGCCACTAAAACCAAACATAATTGCAAATCCTTGTTTAGCTATGTCAGAGAGTTAATAACAAACACCCTCCAATGTTGGAGAGACCACAATAATGCTACACTCTCCAACCCAAATGAAATAGCTAATATCTTATCTACCAAATTTAGTGCAAATTTTACTCTGTCCACAGTTATAGCTATTCCACAGATTCCACAATCCTAGCCA
The DNA here is from genome assembly GCF_019279795.1 of Protopterus annectens. NCBI lineage: Eukaryota > Metazoa > Chordata > Ceratodontiformes > Protopteridae > Protopterus > Protopterus annectens. The sequence continues at coordinate 1,278,174,921 of NC_056744.1, forward strand.
CCTCCTTTAATTACTGTGTAACAAATTCTCACTGTCATCTCAAAAATTAAGAATACTTCATCCAAGAGCCCTGAAAACATACTAGGTTGCCTGAAGTATCTTCACTGGTTGCATTACTGAAGTCTACAAAACAGCCTTTGTAATGCCATTACATATGGGTGGCCCAGCTTCATACCCTAATAACTATAGACCTATTAGTGTCACTCGTCTCATATGTAAAACTGTGGAGCACATTATCGCAGACCTCATTGAGCTGGACATTGAAAATCTCTTAACCTTAGCCTTCATTAATTCGGCCTTTGAAAAAGTAACCAGAGCAATAGACAGTGTTTATGCGGTACGTGCAACATATCTGGACCTGGCCAAGGCTTTTGTCACTATTCACCATAAAGGCATTATTGATAGATTTGTAGATCTAAATATTAATCCTTATAGTGTGCAGTGGATAGCTAACTGGTTGTCTGACAGGACCCATGTGGTTAGAGTCACAGGTGCCATTTCTGAAAGGAAACATACTACCAGTGGTGTACCACAGAGCTCAGTTTTGGGGCCTTTCCCACTTGGCATTTGTATTTCAGACCATCAGGATAGCACTCTTGGCCTACCGTTAACTAAGTTTTCAGATGATTGTAAATTGAATATTGTTATTCGATCTTCAACTGACTCACAATTGCTCCAGTATTTATTAGACCATGTTAGCAACTGGTGGAAAAACAATGGCTTCAAATTAAATGTAAAAAAAATGTAGCATATTTAATTTTGTAAACAAAACAGTTTCACTTATCATATAGGTGATTCAGCCCTCAAATCAGACACTGTTGTAAGGGATTTAGGCACTCTTGTTGATAATTCCTTATTATTTGACCATCATGTCTCCAGAGTTGTTATGAATGTCTTTTATCTGGCTCATCTAATTTCCAAAGATATCTCCAATAGATCTAAAGAAATCTTAATTCCCCTTTACCATTATTGAATATAATGTACCTTTCCTCATGTATTTGTGTAAACTTATCCCACAACATGAGAGATCTCAGAGAGTTATAACTAAAAAGATCAGTGACCTAAAAAATCTTAGTTATCAGGAGAGATTTTCAACCTTTTCTCTGTAATTAGTCTCTTATAGACTCCTCCATGGAGATCTGTCTCTAGCTTTTCGAGCCATCAAAGTTCTATTCCTATTTGACCTCCTATTCCTTCACAGAACTAATAGTGCCTCAAATACATGTTTAAATTTAAGCTGACTCAGTTTTAAAAGCATATCATTATTTTTAGCTGTGATGTAGTGAACTGTTTTTCGTAAAAAGGGGATAAGGACAGTTTAAATATTGATATTTCAAAGTAATGGATTGGAGAAATCAGTTGATTTTTAGAATAAGCTTCAGCAGAAAAAAATATGGGGTTGTTTTGCTTGTTTTTGACTCTTGCTCTTAATTTAATTCCCTAAATAAATTTAATATTTATGGTTTCATTAATACCAGGAAATTTCTCAGCTTGCAGCCTTGGTTGCAATGATGTTTCTCTCCTTTCAAGTTGTTTCCTATAATTATCACCTCTATAATCAATAGGAACCTGTTCTAATTCTGAAATAAAATGTATCTCTGTCCTGATTAATGTAAACTACAAGCAATAAAGAAACCATTCAAGAAGCTATGTTTTTTTAGATCTCTCATAAAGCAAATTAGCATCACACAAGCAAAATCACCTTCAAAAGCCGTCACTCAGAAGGAAAAGAAAATTTATTTAGCGCTTTTGTCCAACTCAGAACTTCTTCAGAATGAATACTGCTACCATTCCATAGACTTTAATACCACAGATATTGTATATGTAGCTCACTGTAATGTATGTTGCTCATTTTATATAGGTATGACCACACAGAGGTTTTGTGATAGGATCAGGGAGCATGTTTATGATATATATATATATATATATATATATATATATGAGGGCAGACACTAATGCCCTAGCAAGACACGTGATGGCATCAGATACGACACACACATTTAAATTCATGGTAGTAGAGAAAGTCAAAATATGTTGTAGAGGTGGCCCTATAAAGAACCTGGTAGAAAATAAGGAACTTGAATGGATAATTAGGATGCGGGCTAATATAGGCAGGGGCCTAAATGACAAAGTTTCTATTAAACCTGTACTTACTCATAAACCATTGTGCAGATAAAAATTTTTAAATGTAATTTTAAATATATTTTAAATATATTTTATAGGTTTATTCTAGGACTACAGACTAGATTTGGCACTTTAAGTATGTCTATTATATTGTTGTTAATTTACAGCTTAATAATATTGTCTTAATTGAACTTTGATTCTGGTTGGCTGTTTGTAACTTTTAAATATGAGTGAGTAATGATTTTAACTGTCTGATGAAGTAGCTCTTGCTACGAAAGTGCTCATCATTGTTTGTACTTTGTCTGTGGATTAAAACTGAACTTTATCTTCACCTGCCTTGGTCTGGTGCCTACTACTTTTTACATTGGATACTAGTCTTTTCGGAGGACCAGTTTGCCTACACCACAGTGTTGCTTTTCCTTCTATATTTATACTTTTCAGTGTGGTGTTAGGTCATGGCAGAAGGTACAATTGAGGTACCTATACTGGATCAACTACCGGAGCTGAACAGCTATGGCAAGATGGGGCAAAGAAATTTGTGCTCTTTATTCAAGGAGAAGGAGAATCCACTTTTAACTTTTATTCCTACAGCAGCACCTTCAACAGCAGAATCCAATAGTGTACAAGATTTACACCTATTGAGAAAAGACTTGCATAAACTGGAGAATGACACACGTAACTAGTGAGATTACGGCTACAGAGATTTCACTTTGAGGCATGTTTAAATCAACGCATTGTGACTCGTGGCCTAAGGGTTTTAAACATGCCAACATATGGCAGTGTATATAAGGATTTGCTTGCACAGTGGCAACAAATTAACTTAGATACCAGTTATAATTACATGAAGCTACTTATCTGGTTCTTTAAACCAGAGGAAGATAAACTGGCAGATAGCATAGAGAAGCAGCAAACAGAACTCTATGAGAAATACCCTTCAGCGTTAGTGGATATTAAGGTCAAACACACTTTGTCTGTGGATTAAAATTGAACTTTACCTTCACCTGCCTTGGTCTGGTGCCTCCTACATTTTTACATTGGGTAATTTTAGAATTGTTTAGTAAAGAGGCTATAACTTTAGAAATGCATCTGTTTATGAATGTTGACACTCCCACATCAGGTGTATCATTTGTAATACCTATAATACATAGCCAAGTTCTTCCCTTACCTTTTAGGCCTATGTTATCTACCTCTGGGAGTGTGACTGATGGGCTCTCCATTTTTTGGATGCCATTTCCAATCCTTTAGTTAAACAATTAGATAGTTACATAAAGGATTCCTGTGATTTTTTAAAATCAATTAAGTTTTTTTTTAAGGTTAGCAATTCGGTTCCAACATTTTTACTTTGGATGTTAAATCTGTATATACTTGTATACCTATTGATCAAGGGATGGAATTTCTAAGGCTGTTTTTTCAAAACATACTAGTTTGACTAATATGTTGATTAATACTTGCTGCTTGTTAATTGAATTATTGTTGGACAAAAACTTTTTCTATTTTAATGGTAAATATTATCAGCAATTAAAGGGTGTTGGCATGGCAGCTACAGTAGCAACATCCTTTGGGAATTTGGTCATGGGATGGTGGGAATATGAGATACTAAGGCATACCCCCCCCCTTTTTTTTGAAGCGCAGTTTTATAAGAGGTTTGCAGACTATTTGACTTTTTTTTTATGGTTGCCTCTAAGGAACAAAGTGATTTATATGTACAACAGTTGAATTCCAGTGCTGATTTTTTGAAATTTGTGGTGGGCCACATAGGACCCAGTGTGTCTTATTTGAATGTGATAGTAGGTTGGGATTCTATTACCCAGACTTTTTTAGTTACTTTTATAGAAAAGGATGTTTTTCCAAGAACTATTTACATTAGACTTGTGCGCACCCGAGACGGGATGCAAGAGATAATTGAGTCATTTAGTGCCAGAGGGTATCAGTTAAATATATTACAAAAAACAGCCAACAAAATTATTCTTAAAAGAGATGAATTTTTTTCAGCCCATTTTGATTGGGAGTATACCTGAGAAATTACAGATATGAAATATTAATAACAACCATAGATGTAGTTATGTTTTAGAAAATAAGAGATGTCATTCAGGACAATTGGAAAGTATTTTTAGGTAATTTTGATTTATTTGAGGTGGTTGGGACTGCTCCTAGTTTTATATATCAAAACCTAGGGCTATTAAATATTAGAAAATGGCAACACCACAAGAGCCTTAGTTAATATTAAAAGAAAAAGAGGTATGTTTAGGTGTGGCTTTTGTATGATTTGTAATTTTATTTTAGAGAGTCCCAACATTTCTTTAAAACATGCTGAGAAATCAATAAGAATAAATGATAATTATTACTGTAATTCTATGGGCATTGTTTATATTGCATTATGTTCTAATTGTGAGGCATTTTATGTGGGTATGACAACAAGAAAGTTATACAAAAGAATCAAGGAACATTTATATGCTATTAGGACTAAAGATCACAACAACGCTTTATTTAGGCACACACAGATGCATGTGTTTTTTTTTTTAATTTTATTTCACAGTATTATAACAGGTTCCTAGTGATTACAGAGGTGGTAACTATAGGGAACAAATTGAAAGGGGAGTTTTTAGGTAATTAAATTATATTTTTAATGTGTTTTTGTATATTTAAGTTTGATTGTTTTATAATTGGCTGATTGATTCAATGAATTAATGGTAATTGGGACAACTGTTTGGAATAAAGGTCTATGGAATGGTAGCAGCATTCATTCTGAAGAAGTTCTTAGTTGGACGAAAGTGGTAAATAAATTTTCTTTTCCTTCTGAGTGACAGCTTTGCTTGAGTGTGATGCTAATTTGCTTTATGAGAGATCTAAACAACTTAGCTTCTTGAATGGTTTCCTTATTGCTTGCAGTTTACATTAATCAGGACAGAGATAAATTACTTAAAAGTGAGTTTTATATTACTTATTTAATTTTGGTTCAATAGCTAATCTGAGTTTTTGTTTCCTATTTTGTGTCTTTATTTACAATTGTGAACACAGAAACTGTATTTGCATTAGTCTGGGGGGAGAGAGAGAGAGAGAGATTAAGTCATTTTATATTATTTATTTGATTTGGATTTGATGTCTATTTTGAGTCTGTCTTTCTTGTTTTTTTATGTGTATTTGTAACTGTGAACACAGACATTATTATTGAAGAAAAATGATGAATCCTGATATAAAAATGCATAATAATTTACAAAGGGGAAGCATTGCTCAGTGGCAGCAGTGGCATGCATTGTTGTAGAATTTTTTGAAATTCACAGTAGATTTTAGGTAAAAAATAGTGTAACAGAAAAAAGCATATGTCTAGTAAATTTTAAGCAGATTTCTATCACTCAGTAAAAATTCATCAGACAATTTGAATTCAAAGACATGACCTTTAGCAACTGTATTCCTCTGCTATTTGGGAATTTCCCTTGACAGACAAAGTTGTCCCTCTCGAGTCTGAAATTGCTGTCACTGAATTGGAGGGGGGTGGTATTGTTGGGGTTTAATTAGCAGTTTTAAATCTGGAGCTGTCATTTTGGTGGTCAGCTTCCTCTGAGACTTGACCTGTTTTTAATACTCACCTGAATAATTTCTTCAATGGACATAATGGAGCTGTGCACCAGTGACCATTCAGGTCTTTTTGTTATTATATTCAGTGAATTTAGTTATTAAAAAAAAAAAAAAAAAAGGCAAGAGAGAGAATTTTAGTTTTAGAAGGCTGGGGAAGTGGTTGCACTTAGGAGTGTTAATGTTGTTGGCTTGAGCATCAATTCACATCTGGACAGTCTCTCTCTTTTAACATTCATTCAGAGACTCATGAAATAGGAACCAGTACTGAATTCATTTCATTTACTGAATAACTGAAAAAAAAGTTATAGTGGAAGGGTCCAGTTCTGTCATGTAAAAAAAAAAAAAAAGAAAAAGAGAGAGAGAGATATTACCCCTGTTTAACCAATGGGATTTGTGTGGCACAAGCAACTGAACAAGCAGACCAGATTGCCACCCAGAAGGATTTGCCTCAGTGTAATGGTGCCGCTCACAGAGCTCATGTTTTAGAAAGGGTGTTCAAGCTCATCCTTCAGAGTAATCTTTACTGACAGTCTGAAGACCAGCAGCCAATTAATGCAGTACTCCAGGCAATTAATTTTTAAAGAAGTCATATGTCAGCTGGTGAGTGTTTCTCTTTTATATTTATTAATTTAAACAATTTTGAGTTCATTTTTTGGTAAAACAACATATAAAAAAAGCGAAAACATTTATTACACACACATTATGAAGTCAAGTAAGGAAGACTGGCAACTGACATAGAAATCCAGGGCTGTGAGCTGTAGTTATTAGGGAACAGAGCTGGTTTACCAGTGTATTTAGGGGGCCTATAGAACGAAAGGGAATTTTTACATTATTCCAAAGTATCACACTTACAAATTTTACTTGTGCACACATGCTTTGGGAATTGATGGTGGGGTAGTTATGTGGCCCCTGTTGTTTGACTTTTCCTTTGGTTCAAGAAGTACCATGTTCAAGCATGGGCCAGTTTTTCCATCACTTCCAAAGGAAGAGGGACAGCCATGGCTTTTAGGGAATGTATGAGCACAGGTGGTGCAAATTCTCAGCTGTCTGGTAACTAGGCTACACAAGGAAAGACATCCCACATATGTGTGCCACAGGCAGTGACATGGGTTACATATAAAATAAATTAGTAAACAATAATAAAATAAAATAACAGCAACAAGTGAATAAAAGAGATGGAAGAGACATAAATAGCTGCTTTCACCTCTTCTCTCCTGGTTTAGACCGATAGGTGTATATATATATATATATATATATATATATATATATATATATATATATATACACATAGAGAGAGAGAGGGAGAGAGAGAGAGAGAGAAGGAATGGAAGAGAAACTGACATAACCTAGGAGGCAGAAAAAACCCAGGAAGTTTCCATTATGGAGAATCATTGGCATGCCCAAAGGGGGGCCATCCTCATTTACTTGTAGAATGAAAGGCAGTTGTTTATATCTAATAAAGTAATGTTTTTCATTTATTTATTTATTTTTTAAGAAGATTACCAGTGCCTCTGACATGTTTTAGTCCTTCATAAGACCGATAACTATGCAGGCACTGAAGGCACAATGGACCAGATTGACATCAGATGTGGAAGAATTGTTTAGCAAACTGGACCCTGAAGGTGGCTGGAAGAGTGTAGTTTGTGCTAAGAGAGGGCAAAGTCTCACACATGCAAATGTTACATCAATAACTGATGCACCTCCTAAGAATATCAGATAGAGCGTGCTGAAAGACCCAGAGGGTACACATTGTATCAAACCAGCATTCACAGCCATAGAAGATGTAGGTAATGATTCTATGGGAACATCACAAGGACTTACAGGATGTGAAGTATTAGAAAACCAGTCTCAGTTCAAGTACACAAATTTATAGAGTTTCTACCAGAGAGGTGGGTAACCCTAGATTATTTGATTTGCCTGTTGAGAAGGGTTTTGGGGAAGCAACAGACCAAAGAAAGCAAAGGTCAACAACATCCAATAAAGAGATATTGACCCTTCAGAAACCAGTATAAAAAATAGTCTTGATATATGTGAGGAACAACAGGGCAAGCAATGGAGGAATTGCAGAGCTCTGATATTAGGTTGGAACCATTTTTAGCTCTAATGGCCATCAATCATTCAGGCAGCAGGGCATGCACATTCAAATATGTGCATCATGGGGAGCACATCACTCCCCACATCTCTAAGATGATTGAAGATAGCATCATTAGGGGAGAATATATAAGTGTCTTTTAACTGGCAGATGCAGATGGCATTCAGAATTTGGTTGAAGCTGATAAAGCAGGCTCGAAGGACTTACTGGCAGCTCTGCCAATGTTAGGTAAAAACCTCCACCCAAAGCAGTATATAGAAACTGGGATACCTGGTCAGCTGTTTTCACTGAGTTTATGGCAGTGATTATTGAAAAGGACCCAAGGCAGTCCTTACCTTTATTAGCATATCTCACATCCATCCGGGAAGCACACCATATGCAGAGAAGCATGACCCAATTGTTTCACAATTAACATTTTGAGATGTCGAAGGTCACAGACAAATCTTTAAGGTGTGAAGAAAGGGACCCTGACATCTGTCCAAGTGCCATGCTAGACAGACACACCCATGACCTCTGGCTTATGGGGGAACACCAACATCCAACTGAAATGCAAAACTTGTTAGGTATTTAACAGTGGGAAGTGTCTCTGGCCTTTTTGCCGTTTTTCACATACCTGCTCCTACTATGTAAAACACCCAGCCAATAATTGTTCATAGGCTCATAGGTTAGTAGGTACGTACTAGGCTAGTTGCCCTTATGGGCCATTTTAGACCTAGGAAATAACCTATCCCATTTGGTTATAGAGAGTTCTTACCCAGCTCATGGTCGGTAATTATATATTACCCCTAATGAGAATAACTGGGAAAATATTATAGATAATGTGAGAGGGATAAAGCATTAAGTAGCTGCCTCTGTTCACTAGTAGTACACGGGGCAGTCCTGGAGTAAATTTTATGTTTCTCATCCATAGATCTAAGCACTTGAATATGGATAGGGATATCTTATGATGGAATATGGACATCCCTAAATCTAGACACAATCCCTTTGTTTATAAGCTGTGCAATATAGAAGACTTTCTTACAGCAATAGACACATGTTGGTCAAAAGGTAGACCACTGTCACTTTCTGTTGGCTGAAACACCAGCCAAACCTGACCCTTATCCATAGGTAACAACCCTGAGAGTATATTATTGCCATGACACAAAATGGACAGCAAGAAGCAGGGGCTACTTTCATGCCAACAGGGGTTTTGGGGCCACCAGGGGCATGGTTTACATTTAGGCCAGCATATTCTGCCATCAAGGTCTAAGAGTTAGCTTGGGAATTAAAAGATTACATAAAAAACCCTTAACTGATTTTATTTCAAGGCTTTACATCTTGATTTTCTATAAAATCCACAGCACCACTGACCAACACAATTGTGAAGAATCTAAAGTCCACTATTGTTAGACAGGATACGGTGCAGATGATTTTGAAAACTAAGGTTAATGGGGGGTGGATGGATGGTCCATTTCAAATTCCTCCATGGGAATATTTCGAACTTCACTAATTGGGCTGGTGCCTAAGAAAAAATCGTGAGTTTCAGCTCATCTGTCCCCTTTCATTTCCCACCAGGCACATCTTATTTATTATTTTATCAATAAAGAAGATGCCAGAGTACAGCATGCAACCCATGATGATGCTGCTGCCACCATATAAAGGTTTGTTGACACTTGGCTTGGGAAATTGGACATAGAATCTTCCTTTAGGCTACTACCCATTCCTGAATAAGATTGGCCTTTACTAGGTCTCTCTTTCCAAGGACAATTGTACTTTGACAAAGCCACGCCAATGGGCTGATCAGCAGCCTGCTTTTTGTTTGAAACATTTAGCACAGTCCTTCACTGATGCTGGAAAAATAAGTCCTCATGATAAGCAGTAATGCACTATTTGGATGGCCTCTGAAACTTCTGGGAAGGGGATCAAGGGGTTAAGAAAGGCATGGGCATCTTTATTTCATTACGCAGTCAACAAGATGGAAGGGCCCAGACACTGGATATTATTTTTAGGGACTCAGATTGATGCTACTGAGGCAGATTTAGACTGCCAAAAGATAAGCTCAGCTGTTTGAAGGACTCCTTCAAAGAATCCCTGTGACCAACAAAAAAGCCAAAATTAAGCAGGTGATGGAACCTCACAGTTTGCTGAAGTTTGCCTACAGGGCTGTGGCACCTGGCAAGATGTTCATGAGGGCTTTAACAAACCTCCTAAAAGGGGTCAGATCAAAGCATCTCTTGGCAAGGGTCATCAGAAGATTCAACAATGACCTCTATTTATGTCGGGCTTTCTTGGGCAATACAATGGAGTCTTCCTATGGCAGTTCAAATGGGTCTCCTCAGATTCCATACAACTCTTCACAGATGCTGCGACAAATCAGGGAATGGCAGTGGAGGGGGGAATACATGGAGGGTAGATGGTTTTCCTGCCCCTGGCTCTCTTTTTGGTTAGAACTTTGTTAAAGGAATCTCACTTTCCCTGAAATCAGTCATTCTGATTTGGATGGCTGTTTACATACAGCACAATCAATTCAGAAAATGGTGGGTCATTTTGCACTAGAACAATAAAGCAGTAATGAAGATTTCAGTGAAAAGGTCTTATTGTCCTTGGGTGCAGTGACTGCAGTCTGTCCTGACGTTACTGATATTGTTCAGTTTACAGATCAATTTTTCATTCTCTGCTAAAGATATACCAGGTGAATAGAATGTCATAGCTGACAGCTTGTCACATTTTCATCTTTCCAGGTTTCGTCAATTGGCACCAGAAGCCCACCTGCTGCCCACACCAGTCCCAACCCACATATGTCATATTGAGGAGGAATAATGTTAGACTGTTTATTAAACCATGGGCTACTAATACTAGGGGAGCCTACACTGGGAATCTGTTAATGTTTAAAGTTTTTTTTTATTTATAGCTGCCACAGGAAGAGAGGCATTGGTCACCCAAGCTGATCATTCATTACATTATGCATAGATGCATATATCAAAATTTACCCTGCTCACTGCACATTCATGTGTTTGCAGTAAGATGCTAGATGTTTGGGATTACCCTATTTTACGGGTCATTGGTTAGTAAACAGGTTAATGAAGGATGGGTGATTAAAAGGGTAATGGCAGAGATACAAGGTGACCTTTTGAAATTATTTTTTTCTCACTTTGATTTTGGTGGTTAAGGAAGTAACAGCTGATTTTTACTCATTTCTTATTTGTCCAGAATTACTCACCTGACTTTATGCTGGAGCATTTCATATCAGAGAGTTCCTGCAGTCTCCCCTGTGGTGTGACATGTCACTGTGACCCAACAATCTGATTTGGCCAAAGAGAGCATAAATTCATCAAACTGGTATGGGTCAGTAAGTCTAGTTAGAGCAAGAGTTTTTGCATCCAGGGTGTTGCAGAGAGCACTAGTAATATGGCACATCCTTGTCAACCCATCCTCCCACGACATGGTATTTATATTTTCTTCAGGCCAACCATTCATTATTGAGTGATGCGAATGTCAAACTAAAGAAGGCTCTAGCTAGTCAGAACAATATGTAAGAGGGTTTCAGCACACATTCATTTAGGATTAGGAGGGTCTCTGACATGGTTATGCAGGGTCAGTCAGTGGACTAACTTATTGTCATATATCACAGGATTAATCTGATCTTAATTTCTTTATTACAGAGCCAAAGTGATTGTTAATTATAAACCACTCCACCATCTACACAGCAACATGTAGAGTGACAGTTTGAATCAAAGGGTCAACATGACAGGTTGTTTCTTGGTATGGACATCTCAGTTTATCTTGGTTGCAACTCTTATCAGTCCTTGAAAGGATATTCCTTGAATTTCCCTGCCTGGAAGCCATTGTAATACACCTGGATGAGAACAATGCTGCTTTTGTTCCCAAAATGTATCCTACTAGACAGAATGTTAGCTGACCTGGTTATATTATGACAAACATATGGAAATGTGGGGTTTTCTTATCCTCCATTCTGCCACACTTGCACTGGTGTGGTGCCATGAGAGAGTGCGCTGTTGAACTTACTTGAAAGATTGTTAATCATTGCATTGACAGAGCTGCGCCCATTCTGGTTTTAGAGTCATTGAACACCCAGACTTAATTAAGCAACTGGATTTTTATCAAGCAGATTCCTCATCATCATCCTCAACCCCCTTTTTTTCCATTTTCTACAAGGGGTTGGAGTGTTGTATCAGCTGTCACCATCTCTCTCTATTCAATGACATTCTAATACTTTCTTTGACAGTCATGCCTGACTGCCGCAGGTCTTCTCTCCCACAGTCCATATGCCTCTTTGCTGGATGCCCTTGTTTCCTCTTGCCTTCTTAATGTCTGTTGCACATCATCTTCAGCAGATTGCCTTCTGCTTTTCTGCATGCCTGCCAAAATCACCATAATCTGTTCTCTTTGACCTTCTCTGCAATTGCAGCTACTTTGGCTTCTGCTCCTATATCATCATTTCTTCATCTGTCCCACAGTGTGTGCGTTCTACAATCCTTCTCAGGCACTTCATCTCCATCACCTCTAGCCTCCTCAATTGCTCTGCCTTTACTGTCCAGGTTTCTGTACCATACAACAGAACTGGTCATACCACTATTTTATAGATGTTGCTTTTCAGCTTCTTTGGCATACTTCTGTCATACAGTAACCCTGATACTCTGCGCCAGTTGTCTTTACCCCCTCTGATTCTAAGTTTGACCTCCTCATTCAGACTTCGTATCAACCACCCCTCCCAAATACTTAAAACTGTTAACCTATTCCAATATATTCCCTTCAATGTTAATTCTCAGATTTTTATGATTTCTCCCATTTGCTGCCATCACAACTTTCATATCTGTACTTATAGCATTGTCGCCTCACAGTAAGACGTTTCCGGTTCGATTCTCAGCTAGAGCGTCTTCTGCGTGGAGACATGCATGAATGGGCGTACCTTCGTTGAAGGTTGTGCGTCAGGCCTGGCAAGCCAGTATGTAAAAATCAACTGCCAATCATTAGCGGACCGGAGATCCGCTGTGGCGACCCCTAACCGGGAAAAGCCGAAAGACACAAACAAACTTGATTTCATCCAGTGTGTCTTCTATTTTACATTATAGTCCATTGTCCTTTGTTGAAGTTCTTGCTCAGAGTCTGCCTGTAATACATCATCTGCATACAGCAGCTTCGTTGATCTATCCCCTTCAACCTGTTTGCTAATGTAGTCCTTCAGCATTACAAACATCAGTGTGCTTAGAGCTGAACCCTGATGTACAACCACTCCCACTGAGAACTCTTCTGTGAGACCAAACACTGTTTGTACATGAATCATTTGGCCATTGCACATAGCCTGCACTAATTCTACTAATGTCACTGGGATTTTGAGCCAACATAGGACTGCCTAAATCAGTTTTCTTGGGACCTTGTCACATGCTTTCTCCAAATCTAGGACTGCTCAGTTGGACTCTTCCCTCATCTGTAGCTTCTTCTCCAGTATCCATCTCACTGTAAACATGAGTCAGTTGTGATGTATCCTGATCTGCATCCAAACTGCTCATCTTCCATCTTACTTTCTACTATTCTTTGTATTCGTTCATCAATATACCCTCTCCAGAGCTTTCATGCAGTGTGGTGAGTTTGAAACCTCTATACTGCCCAGAGTTGTGGATGTTCTCTTTGTTCTTAAACACTGGCACTAGTATGTTTATTCTTTAATCATCTTGAGATATGTCTTTCTCTCCCTATTGCTTCAAACACCCTCAGGAGCCATTTTTGTCCTCTCTTACCATACATTTTTATCATATCTGGCATGACCTCATCAGAACCTTCTGATTTCCTTGACTTCATTTTTTAATGCTGTTCTTACATCTTCTAGGGTTTGCTTCTCTTGCTTCCTCTTTCATCTTGGGATGTGTCTGGAGCAATACAGCTTCTGTGGGGTTTTCTTCATTCAGAAGCTGCTGAAAGTACTCCTTCCATCTGCTTTTGATGTCCTGTGGACTGGTGTGCAAGTTGTTGCAAGCATTCCTTATAAAGGTTTTCCTGCCATTTTCTTTATCTTTCTGTCTTTGCCTTGCAACCTGATATCATTTTTTTGTGCCATCTACTGAGTCACTTTCCAGAAGCTGGTAGAATGCTTATGACGCCTTGTTCTTTGTTATTGCAAGTCCTCTCTTAGTGTCTTTGTTAATCAACCAGTATTTCTTCCTAGCCTGGTTCATCTTTTCTATCTCCCACTTTTTCCTGCACTCCTCTTTCTTTTGATGACTTCCTGGATTTCTGCATTCTACCACCAGCTTTCCTTATGTACCTTATTTCCATACCTGGTTTGGCTGCATATCTGTTCTGAGTGCTGCCATTCTTCTTCAACTCCACCTATTTCCCCTTTTTGTTGAGGTGCTAGATCGCTGAGTAATCCCTTGACTGTTTTGATTTCTCTCAAGTCAACTTTTACATCTTCAGCCTGGTCTCTGTTGATCTTAGAGCCTTCTCTGACCACTGCTTGCAGCTGATTGTTGCAACCAGTGGTTTATGCTGTGGGCTGGCTGTTTCAGTGGGGATGACTTTGCAATCGCTTATTCCACCCCACTGCCCTTTCCTTACTAGGAAGAAATCTACCTGATTTGCATGCTGGCCACTTTTCTTTGTGATCTTGTGAATACCTCTCTTATTGATCCATGTGTTGGCCACCATCAAGCCATTAGCAAGAGAAAAATCTAGAACGACCTCTCCTTCTTTATTCTTGTTGCCCCACCCATGCAGACCCAGGCAGTCCTCACATTCTGTTCTGTCATTTCCGATATGTACATTCAGGTCATCCATTATAAACAGCAATTCATGTTGTCCTGCTTTCTAGTAGTTCCTGCAACTGCTGTACAAATGCACTCTTTTCCTCACTATCACAACCCTGGTATGGAGCATAGACCGAGATTGTGAACAGTATCCTATCCTTACACTGGAGTCTTATTGCCATGAGTCTATCACTAATTCTGATGACATCCCTGTACCTCACCACAATTCCCACACCATTTTCAGTTTGTTCTCCAATTCATGAGTAGTAGACCCCAGATCCCAAGCCAAGTTGCTTTACTGCCCTCCCTTCCATCTTGTCTACTGTTCATCATATCATTCACTTCCAAGCTCTATCCTGTCTGTGAATCTTGGCAGGTTGATTGATTTTATGTCCAGCTTTTGCTTAACAGAGCAATCCTGGGTAATTCAAGCTGGACAGCCAGCCTGGCCAAAAGCTGCAGGATTTTATGGTGGGCACATACTGGCCAGAGGCACATACAACCCTCCCACCATTAGTATGGTCAGAAAAGGCCTGGTTCTCAACCCACTAAACATTGCCAAATATCCATGTCCATTTGGCAACATTAGTCAACACGACTAAATCACCTAGGGCAATATTTTACACCACCGAACTGCCATGGCACATAGTCTGTTATCTGTGTTCTCCTATCTTAAGGATACTGAGCACCACAGTAGATACCCCAAGCTGTTGGTCTATACAATACTTATCCCTATAGGGCACCATATAGAACTTGTGCTGCTGCCCACAACTCTATTCTTGGATGAGTTTGAGATGGAAACACTCAGTATGTCTTTGGAGGGTGGGAGAAACCCCACAGAGACACAGAGGAAATATGCCAACTCCATACAGGCATTGGCCAGATGTCATGATCAAATCTTGTACCCTATGGATGGGAGTCAAAGACCTCAGCCATTATGGCACACATGCAGATGGATAAAATTTATCAAGCAGATGAGATCATTTAAATTAGTTTATGCTGGATTTGTTAAACATGTACTTATGAAATGTTTTAAAAAATAAAAAAAGAAAGGAATTAATGCATCTTGATTTGGTTAAGTGTTGTATAATGTTGTTGTATTCTTATTCCCTGTTAAGGCTGTAGCCATTATTACCAAATTTTGTTTTATCTGAAGTTTGCTAATTTTGCCCACATTGCTAAAATCACCACTGTGTTGGTGAATTTGCCTAGTGGTAGGAAAAAGGGGGCACAGCATGTAGTAGCATGCTGGTGGGTGAATTCCATGTGGTCTCAACCTCCTTTTTTATCCCCCCATGTTTTCCTGTTCCTTAGTCTAGCAGTACACAACTAGGAGAGGCAAATGGATGGATGCAATATTGCTAAGTAAGCTGAAGTGGCAGTAGGTAAGCCACCTGGTAGTTTTGGAAGGAATAGGCCAGCATGGGTGGGAGCTACACAAACCAGGAACAGTGGTGAAGTCAGTGTGTTGCAAATTGACACTGTATTTGTTACTGTAAAAAGTTTGATAAACAGTTCATTTTATTTGTGATCTGTTATGAATAAATGGTTGCAATGGAAACTGCTGTTTTTATGGGATCAAAGGGGGGACAATTGGTGGTTGTCCTTGGCAAATGAACTTGTCTCCGTCAAGTCCAGTGTTGCTGTGATTGAAAGGGGGGTGTGGCACTGCTAGGACTTTGGTGGTCAGCTTCCTCAGAGACTCCTCTGAGACTTCTCAGTCCTTTTCTCCCTCTTGCCCAGTGACACAACTTCCTTTTTCAATTCTCTTGAACAGGTAGGATGGCTGCCTTGCAGTCTCAACCCCCCTTTTTTATTCCTCTTAGGTTAGTGGTACACGGCTAGATGAGGCAAATGGGCAGATAGAATCTTGCCTGTTGAGTAAGCCGAGGTGGGATTGGACATGCCACCTGGTGGTTTTGGAAGGAATAGGCTGCACAGGCAGGGGACATGCCAGCTGGCAACCATGGTGAATTCAGCGTGGTGTAAAGTGTCATTTTATATAGTGGTGCAAAAAGGCATAATAAACAGTTAACTTGTTGATTTGTCATCTGTTATAAATAAATGGTCACACTGGCAACTGTTGTGTGTCTTTATTCTTGGATCAAAAGGGGCGACAATGAGCGTTAAAAGTTAGTTCATTGCTGGAGCAACGCTTCAGATGAGCTTTCCTTGTTAAGAGCTGATGCATCTCTGGCAAGCTAAAATGATATGATCTGTTTTTCCTACTGCAGTTTTTATGGGAATATTTCTGCATTTTGTAAAATACTACAATTCTGAATTATCTCTAGAATATCATTTTACCTTCACATTCTTGAGATATGTGTGTCTTTTACTTACAGATGTCTTTAATGCATGAACACAAGACATAAATTACTCTGGAGACTCTATGCATTCAATAACCGATAGTGCCCCTTAAGGTTTCAGGCCTTCGTAAAAAGTTTAATTTTGAGACTGTCATTTCCTACTTTCACAGAACAGATTATTTTGTTTAAAGACAAAAAAGGATGAAAGAAAATTATGTTAGAGTCATTTCCATCCTGTCTGACTTACATTCTTTATGTTCCTTGCTAACTTTCAAGCTGCACTAGGACAATGAAATCATGTACTCAAAAAGGTGAAAAGTGATTTTTTTTTTACATGGAATCAAACTTGCCACACCACTTTTCCTAACCTAATGCAACTAAATCCAAGATCATAAAATCAGGGGACAGCTTTGAGTTACTGTCACCAATTCCCTATTCAACTGTCTGGCCTCAGACATCTGAGTCTTTCTTAAAAAAGTAAGTCAAGAATATAATGAAAATCATTTAAATCCGAATTCCATTTCCACAAATCATTAAGGAAGTCATGTCTGCTGAAGCAGGTAATCTCTTCTCAGGATTTCATGTTTAAGAAGCTGGTGGTTCATATTCAGTTCTCATGGTGTGACATGCTGTGAACTCTTAGGGGAGATATACCTTCATAACAGGTACCATACCTTAGAGTGTTAGAGCAGTTTTATCTGTGCCTGAGAAATATGTTCTACGATTTCAGTTCTCACTTCTGCAGCCTTGATTTTATAGATTTAAGATTGCAAAGCACAGCCAGGCTCAGATGAGCATGGGGATGTACTGCCCAGGGAATAGGGTACACCATAGGGGAAGAGAAATACATTATCTTAAGAACATTTCTAAATTACTTTTAAATCAATGAACAGTAGAATATTTTATCTAAGAAATGACTGTGTGACTTGTGTCCCCATTCTTAGATATAGAATAGAACTATTTCATTCTCTGGTGACTTATGCTCACAATTATTTTATATTGTATCTGTGAAGTGAGTCTGTAAGTTCACTTCCCACTTCCAACTTATTTTACCAAAAAAAAAAAAAGCAAGCTGTCAGAGAAGTAATTTCTGTCACAGCCATACACATTGGGTAACATCCTCACTATACTTAGTACCAGGATTTTGATGAGATACTTTCAGTACTGAGCTTGAAAACGTGCTTTAGATTTTGTTACATTTCTCTGAGCAGAAATATGACAAATTTGCCTTGAACTCCTTGATCAGATTTGACCTAGAAAACAGTTCCATGCCATAAGGGAAGACACCCTTTTCTTAGTTTCTACATTAGACTATGCTAGTGCTGATTTAAAAGTCCTTCTTTGTGCTGTGATCATTCTGCACTGAAGCTGTTTGGGCTGGTGCACCCCTGGTTAGAGAAGAAGCTATTTCTGCAGTTTCTGAACCTGAAATGCTGCTGGTTACTTAACAGTGTTAACTTTAGTTGACATGGGCTGATATCTGTTTTAAACTTGATGTGTTTGTTCTTTTGTTGTGAACTATGATACAACAATCTGTCTTTGAGCTCTGCTTCTGGCTTTGACTTGACAATATGTCCCAGTTTCTAGAAATTGGCCCTTTTGCTTATTTTTAAATACTGTACTATGCTAATGCTGATTTAAAAAAATCTGCTTTGTGCTCTGATGGTTTTGCATCTGAAGCTATACAGCTGCCCCCCAACTCCCAGTGAGAAAAGGAGCTACTGCTGTTATGTGTGAACCAGAATTACTCTTTGTTACTTAGAAGCATTAATAGTAAATGTCCTATACGCTCCTATAGTCTTATTTAAACTTGCTATGTTTTGCTATATTGTGGTGAGTTGTGACACAAGACAGATTTCAATATTTCCAGGCTACTAAATCTTATGACCACTCACGCCTTGAAAGTATCCTCTCCCATGTCACACCTGCTTTCTTCAAGATGGTCATATCAGTCCACCCTGTTAAAAAAACTGTGGCTATTCATCCAGTCATTATGTTTAAAGAAGAACAGTAAAGCGCATTGCTTAATATGCAGTAGAAGTTTATTCCAGACATTTGGAAGATGTTTGGTTATAAACTTATCCTTCCATCACGTTATATTTTTCTGTTGATGAAAGTTTAGGTACTTGTTTCTAGTTTTGGTGGAGATACTGGACTTTCAGATATACAGGAGGTTCAGGACAACTGCTTCACTCTAAGTTATCCCCTCAAACATCAATAACATAATGAGTAAAGGGAGAGAGCTTCTAGTCTCTCTTGGTTGCTCAGGGACTTTAGGCCTGTAATCATTTTAGTTAGGAATCTTCAGTGTCTTTCTAATTGTTTAATATGTTTAGTGAGATACATCCCGAAGGGGGCATTGAATTTGATAATTTCCCTGATCGATGCTGAGTATAAGGAAGTAATTACATCTTTCAACCTTGATGGTATTCTTCTGGCAATTAGTTGTGCTAAATAAAAGGATTTCCTGACAACCATTGTCACGCAATGGTTAAAACTTAGGTTCCTGGGATCCTGGCTACATTTTCATTTTGTGTTGATATGTTGTCTATGCAATATGACGATGGGAGGTATTGTCAACCATAAGTAATGATATAAGCTTTTAGCATTAAATTTGAGACCACTTTTAGTATACCAACAGTTCATCCTGGAGGGTTTGGCCATCAAAGGGTAGCTTAACAAAAACACCCCCGATGTTTGAAGTTGTTTGCAAGCTTTGTTTGTTTCCCCTCCTCTCCCCTTTCTGCTTCATGCTTTTCAGCTGTCACAATGCCCCCATCCATTGCTGGGTCTTTCTGCTTATCCTTTCACCCCCACTCCTTCTCCAATGTAGATCGGGGACTGATGTAGATCTTGAGGACATCAGGTGGGATTGTGATAGAGACTGCTTCAGCCAAAGGGATTAATAATGACCTGCCTCATTTACCCACTCCTCTCCTACATTCATCTACTAAGTCCAAGGGCCATTTCTGTTTATGAACCATGTCTCCCTATAGGAAGTGCCTTAGATGAGCACCATTCCTACCTCTCTACTGTGCCTCAGAAGCCAGGGCTACTAATAGAACCCTGATTGCCTGGGCCATTGTTAGGGTTTTACCCCTCTATGCCACAGTAATGGCTTTGTCTGCAAACTGTGTTAGTCAGTGCTCTCTGCTTGGAGATCTGAGAAGTAAATGCCAAAAAGGAGAAGTTCTAGTGCTGAACACTGAGGGAAACAGCTAGCCACTTTCATACTTTTTGATGAGGTACCTGCAACTCTCATTATGTGGTTTCTGCCATTCATCCAGTTTGCTATCCATGCTACCACATATGCACCAATCTTTAAAGCATTTAGCTTACATGTGATGCCAGCAAGTGGTATGGGGTTAAAGGCCTTGACAAAATAGATATGTTGTGTTTACTACATTGTCACCTTCTGCAGCCTACTTAATACTTTCAAAGAGGATTACAATATTCAGTAGACAAGATCTACCCTTCACAAAACCAAACTATTTGGGGTCAAGTCTAATAAGATTCTTGATATCCTAGTTTATAAGGTCAGTTTGGCTTTGCAGACAAGGCTTGTAAGGCTGATAGGTCTGTAATTACCCAAGTCGGTTGCAAAACCACCCTTACTGAGGGCATCACAACGTCAGTGTTCCTCTCATCAGTGACAAACCAATTGATAAACCTAGGTTACATTTTTTAAGGAGTGTGTCTGCAAGGGCATGTTTAATACTATTAAACAACTAGCTATATTGTCAGGCCTCACGGAAGAAGTGTTCTGGTCTCAGTTTGCACTTCTAGTAAGTGATCTTTAGAGATAATAGGGAAATAAGTGATTCAAATATGTCATGGCATTGGATAGATGTCATGGGATGAAACTGGCAATAAATTATATATTGGCAATGTCTTTTGGGAGAGAAAATAAGTTATCATTATGTATAAGTTCATAGCAATGTATGTATTGGTTCTTAGTTTAATAACATAGCTAAATAAGGATTTATAATTATCTTTGGCTTTAGAGGCCAGCCTAAGGTCATGGGCTATTTTAGTGGACCTGATAACGTTCTTTGTTTTTTTTTTTTTATGGGCTATTTTAGTGGACCTGATAAAGTTCTTTGTTTTTTTTTTTCTTGTTGTACTGCTTTTGATATTATCCTTGAATAGAGAGGTTTTATATCTACTAAATGATTAAAGGAGGTTCTTTCTTTTGTTGTATTATCTATTTATGGTGGTGGACCACCAGTGTGGGTTGTTTTTGAATTTCACCAGTTCATAGGTTCATAGGTTGGTATACAAGCCAAGCCAAACAATTCCCCGGATATTTCTTCCCACAATATTTTCTTCCCTGGACCCCTGTCTAGCAGGGAGACTGACATGATTCAAGGGGTGAATTTCCTATATCCCATCCAATCGTCAAGGTTCCTTTTGAAGAGGGCCTGTTTGACATGTTTGGGCAGTCTATTCCAGAGTATGGGGAGTCTCTGGGTTAGGAACCTATCCCTCCAGAATGTTTTGTTCATTCTGATGACAAGGTTTAGATCCCTGGAGTGTGTGGCTCTGAGGGATTGGGATTTATTTAAGTGGAGCATGTCCAACAGCTCTGGGTTTGACATGGCCTTGTATGTTAAGCAGAGATCGCCTCTGAGTAGACGATATGCCACAGAGTATAGCTGGAGTTCTTTTAGATGGTCAGCATAGGGCATCTGCTTTAGGCCTGTGATTCTTTTAGTGAGGTATTTCGGTGGCCTTTCCAGCTGTTGCAGATGTCTTGTGAGGTACATACCAAATGGGCCATTTTACTCTATAATGGATCTAATGAGGGATGAGTACAGTAATGACCTCCTTTTTTCTGGATGAAAAGCCCTTAGTGATGAGGTGTGCCACATAGAAGGATTTCCTGACTGTTGTGGCAATGTGGTTATTGAAGGTGAGACCACTGCCCATCTGTGCCCCTAAGTCTCTCATCACACTTTCAGTGTTTAGTGTACTGCCACCTATGTGGTAATCCATGGGTACATGTTTTTTCCCAAAGGAGATAACTATACATTTCTTGGCATTAAGCTTGAGCCCATGGCTCTGGCACCAAGCATCTGTTTCTGTAAGACCCTTTTGTAGAATATCCACATCATTTGGGGCTTCAATAATGGCTCCCAGTTTGCAGTCATCTGCAAACTTTGTTAGCCAGTCCCTTATTGTTGGCCTGTACTTCAGAGACGTAGAGTGGTCCCAGGACTGAATCCTGAAGTACTCCATTTGTCACTTGTTTGGAGATGGATTTGGAGTCGGCTACTTTTACAGTCTGGGTTCTGTCAGTAAGCCACTTGGCAACCCATCGGGTGACATAGGGATTTATGCCCAGCTTAGTAAGTTTATCTATGATTCCAGAGTGGGGGATGATGTTGAAGGCCTTGGCGAGGTCCAGATAGGCTGTGTGAACCACCTTACCCTTGTCCATAGCTATGGAGACTGATTTGAAGAAGTCAATCAGGTTCAGGAGACAAGATCGGCCCTTCACGAACCCAAACTGGGTGGGGTCCAGTGTTTGAAGGTTGCTAGTGTCTTCGACAGACTGATGGGATGGTAGTTCCCAGGATCCAAGGTGGATCCCCATTGTGGAGTCGGATAACTGTAGCTGTGTGCCACTCAGTGGGCACGAAGCCTGAGGTGAGGCTATGATTAAACATGACTCTTAGGTGAGGTGCCAGTTAATTTTGTAGTTCATGTAGTACACAGCCTAAGATGTCATCTGGTCCCATGGATGCTGTATTCTTAGCTTTGGAGAGTGCGGTTTCTACCTGTATGGCCGTGATTACCGGAATTTGGCAATCTTTTGGTATTGAGATGGGCCTTTTAGGGGGTGAGAGGGGGTGAAGTTGGCATTAAAACGATCTGCCAGGATATTGGTAATATCCTTGGGATCAGTATATTTAATGCCATTTTGTTGTAGCTCAGAGCAGATCTGAGCATTGCCATTTAGATTCTTGACATAACTATAGAATGCCTTGTGGTTGTCTTTGGAATCTTTGGCAATTTTATTTTGGTAACTAGCTTTGGAGGATTTTATGAGGGATCTCAGCTTCTTACTGAGGCTGGTAAGGGAGTTCTTTGCATCCTGGGATTTTCCTCTTTTCTGCAACAGTTTTTTCCTTCTGTTGTATAGTTTGTTTATGACAGGGGACCACCAGATTGGCTTCCTTTTATTGGAGGAGAGCATCTTGGTTCTATTTGGAATGGCACGATTCATGCACGAGTGGATGTGCTCGTACAGTGCCTTAGTGTAGGATTCAGCAGTCGAACTTTCAACTCCCGTCTGCATGGGTTGTCACTTCTGACTTAAGTAACATGAAGTTGGCTTTGGAGAAGTTTTTTATGGAGGTTTCCTTACTGGGGTATGGAGGTGGGATGTGGATGTCAAGGGTGATTTGCTTATGGTCAGACCAATGAGGGGGTGATCACTGGTGTGGAGTATCTATCCCCCATGTTGGTAATGACCAGGTCTAGGATATTGGAGCCCCTGGTAGGACAATGGATTAGTTGATTGGAATTTATGAATTCCAAGAACCATTGGGAAAAGATGTTGGTACCTGAGTAGTTTTCCCAGTTAATGGTAGGGTGTTTGGCTGTATCTTAATATTTTCCAGTATGTTTAGAAAGGTGTAGTGAGAATCATGGGGCATGGTGGGGGATCTGTAGCAAGCTACAATTTGGATTGCAGTCTTACCTAGTGTTAGTTGCACCTGGAGAATTTCAGATGCATTGTGTTGGCAACTAGCCTGAAGGTGTGAATATCCTTGGTGAATATGGGCACTCCTCCACCTTTAGTGTTTTGGCCTTGGTTTGGTGTCTGAAAAGTGGGGTAAGAGTTGTAGCCTGGTATTGCAGGGGTGCTCTCTGGTGTCTTGAACCAGATCTCAGTTACTGGACAGATATCGATGTTCTCCATTTTTAGGAGCACCTCGAGAGAGTGCATTTTGAGGTTTAGACTTCTAGCATTGAGTAGCATTACCTTCAAATTTTGCATGCTTGTATCTGTTACAGTCGTGGTTTTGTCCTTTAAACCTTGCCTAAAAAAGGCACTATAGGGGTGGCAAGAGTTTTAGCCAGTATCCTGAATCCCAAGGGTGACAGGTGCAGACCACCTCTAGCAAAGCATCATGGTTTGTCGATCATGTCATCCCAGGCAGACAGATACTGGATCCGCTTTGAATGACACCAGAAGCTTAGCCAATTGTTGAAGTCAATCATTTTGTCCTTATACTTTGGTATCATTCTGGGTGAAGGCAGGATACTACTCAGGCCTAGGGTCATAACTGCCTGGGCCACATGATCCAAGAGCTCTTCCATGTCTCTTTTCGTGTAGTCCAGGGAAGTACATCTCAAGTCATTTACTCCAACATGGACAATGACAGAGTCATATTTGTACTTGTTGTGGAGTGACTCGAGTGCATGTGTTATGTGGCGGATCTTGGCACCCAACAGGCAGCTGATTGTAATTTTCTCCTTGCTCAGCCTGGTCAGTGAGACATCAGTGTGCCTGACTATAGAATCACCTATGGCTAAAGTGTTGGGTACGTCGTCTTGCCTTAGGGGCTGTTTTTAGGTGGCACACTGGTGTTGTGAGCTATGTGTCACTTTGGTTCTGACTGGTGTTTGTTTGCGTTTCAGCTTTGGAGGTCCTTGTTGCTTTGGACAGGTTAATGTTAAGGGCCTCCACATATGTGGGTTTAGTGTTGCTATGTGTGGGTGTTGATGGTGTGGGATTTAAAGGACTATATGTTGATTGAGGTGTAGTGCAGGTGTTAACCTTCTCCTCTTGACTGTCTAGCACAATCTTGGCTGGAGAGAGCTTTTCATCCAGTTTGGCTATGTAAGTGCATTTCTCACAGTTTGTAGTGTTGAGCAGTAGGAGGAGAGGGTTGTCTGTGTACATGAGGCATTTGCTGCATTGCCCCAGTATGCCCAGACTCACCAGGTAGACAGGAGAAATCACCGGAAGCTGACCCTTGGACATGCCTGTTTAGGTGCTTTTTTTGTAAAGTAGAAGAGCTGTTTTCCCTTACCTTTGCAAAGTACTTTGCAATTATAGGCTCTTTAGTGCCTACAATTAATTTCTCCTTATTAACAAGGAGAGTTGAGTGCTTGTATCAGTTTAAGGCTTCCTAGTGCTTTCCAGCAGGTTATAGAGCAAGTGCTAGTCACAGGGGTTCAGATTTTAGTGCTACTACTGAGAAGCCAGCTAGTTCTAAGGGAAATTTTGAAGAGCAGACTTTCTGGCACCTGGAATAGTTTAACCGCAGCTCCGTAGTGCTGCATGATGCAAAACATGCACAAACACATGTGTTTTTAAGCCAGAAAGTTGAAAGGATATAAATCAGCTCAAAATGGCTAATAAAATTACAATTTCAGAGCTGGAAACCACTCCTCTAGTGTTAGATAGGCAATACAATGCTCACCACTCCCACTGGTAAGCAGTAGGACTTCCCTCTACCACAGCAAGGTCTGGATAGCTCTGAACACAGAAAATAAAGTCCTGAAACCAGCAAAGCCTGGGATCTGGACTATACTAGCTAGGAAAGATGGGAAACAAGCAAACAAGATAGTATTTTTTTTTTTTGGTTAAAACAGGCTAAACCATGCAATAATAAAGTAAATAAACACAGAAAAGGCTAACGCACTTGAGTGGGTATCCCTAAACAGTAAATGCAATTAAAACTCTACAAAAATTAGCAATTTAAAACTGTTTGAATGAAGCAAGGCAAGTGCACAACTGAAAAAGGATTTAAGAGGCAGTAATACAGTAGAATAAGTAGCTAGTCTACATATACAGAAAAGTCTATATATATATATATATATATATATATATATATATATATATACAGAAAAGCAGCTAAAACACATTAAAACAATTCAGATGCAGTGCAACCTAGAGCGCTTGATTTGTAGCAATATTAAGGCAAATACAGTTTTAATAAATGCACTAAAATATACTCTATTTCCCATTATCTTTGGTTCTTGTAGGGACTGCAAGCTCTATGCATTTTTCTAAACGGTATAGAATTCCTTAGTGAAGCTTGTTTCCATATGAAGGCCAGGGGAGATGAAGGCATAAACATTTTGTCATGGAGTGGGTTGAGTTTTGTAATCTTTAAATTCAGTGGGGCTTGCTGTAGGAGATGTGGGAGTTTAAAGCAGAAGGTCAAAAGTCAGTGGTCAGACTTCTTTGGGGAAGGAGATACTAGAGGGATATTGCAAGAGGCAGCTGTACTACTAAGAATCAGATTAAGAATGCTGTGTCACCTAGTTGGCTTATTTGCCAGCTGCACAGGAGAATTTTTGTTTATTAAGTCTAGGAATTTTTTCATATACCCTACATTAGTGATATAGGTGTCACAACTTACTGATGAGTAGTTAAAGTCACTCAAAATAATGACGTTTTTGATACTAGGGAGATCATTTAAACACTGATGGATCTTATGAGCTTTGTAGTAAGCTGCAAGATGAAAATGAATTCTATCTGGAGGGATATACATTTCAGTGAGTTCAGTTTGTGGGTCCATAGATATCTGCCCATAAGTAGTATGCTCAAACAAAAAATAAGACCTCACTACAGTTGCCACTGGATCAGAAGGCATGAAAATTGTAAAATCCCATATAGAGGGATTGCTCTCTTACATTTAAAACAATTCTCAGTAATTACAGCAACATGGACAGTTTCCAAATATGGGGTGCCACAAGAACAGACAATTTATTGTTTAGAGTTTTTGCAATGAAGACAGCCACCTTACTGTGATCCAGTTTTGGGACTTATAAGTTGGTTAAGCTGGAATGTCCATCAACTGGACTCTGTCTAAAAAAAGTCACTGTGGGTAGCAAGGGTTGTAGTGAGTATGAGGAAACATTGAAATGAGAGGAGTAGGCCATTGAAATGAGAGATAAGCAAGTTGGACGGTCATTCATTTCGTCTCAAGCTCACTCATACTGGATACCTTTGGAATGACATCAGCTATTTAAGAAATTATTGAATCCAATTATCTTTTCTCTGTATTTATTCATCATTTGAGATGAAGGAAAGAATCACCTCTGGACAAGTGTCTTACTTCAATTTTTAACATGTATGGAAAGCTCTGACATGGTTCTCTACATGTCTCTCAGGGATTTATTCCTCAAGCTGTTCACTTCTGCATGTACCACTATCATATCATAGTCATGTTTGTCATGTGTCAGGGTCCTTCTAGTCCTTAGGGTTTATGTTATGTTTGAGATCCTGGTGCATTAAAGATAGCTCATTGTAATTCTCTCCTTGTCCAGCTTTTAGAGTGATGAGTTTGTGTGCCTGACAGTATAGTCACCTATCACTACAACATTTCTATTGCTGCCATGTTTGAAAGTTGTAGATATGAAGTGTTTTTGCTCATTGTAACTCTTCATAGTACGTATGCATGAGGTGAAAGAGTGGTCAGATTTTTGCTGAGACTTAATCTTCTTTTTTCTTGGTGACATTCAGAGTGATTCTTCTACAGTCTAAGCATAAAAGATTTTGGTGTGGTTACAGAAAGACTGCGGTGGAGGTGTATGAAGTTTATAGGCAATTGTTTGGGTTAGACAGAAGACTACATATTGATTAGATGTTTACACCTCACACAGTTGGAATTATTTGTGTTGAGTATAAGTTAATTATCTGTGAGCTTAAGGCGGTTTGTAGACAGTCTTAGGAGCCCTAGTGCTAAAAGGTTGTAAAACAGAGGTGAAACTAATAGGCTGATCTTCCATACTGTTTAGTGTCTAGGTATTTAAATGAGTAAAGAAAATGTAGCAAAGGGAATGTAATAATGGTAGAATACACAAAATATACAGAAGGCTCTCCGGTGATGGACAGTCTTTCTCAGATGTTACAGAGTTTAAAAGTAAAATAGAAAGGGGGGGGTGATTATTCTAAGTATTGCACTGTGCACTTAGTAGGAAGGAATATGTGAAAGTGACAGTATCGCAAGTGTAGCAGTCAAAGCGTAGGAGCGTCCAGTCTGATCTCCTAGTGCTCTCTATTATGAACAGATATGATGAGACTGAGGAGATTTCTAAGCCAAATTTAAAGTAAAGGCAGTCAAGTCAAGAGCCAATAACTTTAAAAGAGCAACATGGACTGACTGAATATATATCTGTGGAGTTCCATGGATGGGCAAATGCATTTGAGGATCTTAAGTAGATATACTACACAAAACAATACTTTTGGGTTTACTGAAAATAACTAATGAAAGAGGAGAGTGACAGAATTTGTGGTTAAAGTAAGGTAATGGACAGATAGCAAGAAGTATACTGGAACACAACGACCATGGGTAAGAAGGTGAGAAAATTCTTCAGGCACTTTTAACTCTGCTGAGTGTGCTAGAACTGCTTTAAAACAATCACACTCCTGAAGTAGCCTGATTCTCACACCCATAGCTCTCAACTGTCCAGATTTTTACAGAATTTCTAGAGTTTTGCCTCATATCTTTGACCTTTTCCTCATAAATAATGATACACATTTGAGTTTCAGACTTCATATCCTTCAGAAAATACACGCTAACACAAATCCTATTATACTAGCAACTTCTTAGGTTTATAACAGAAATATTTGAAATCTGTCCCTACTTTTGGAGCTTTGGTCCCTCCCCCATTATTTTGTGCTACACTAAACTGTGCTATAAATTTGTCTCTTTATATATCATACGGCTACTGTATTTTAATAATACCTCTATTGTTTTGTGATATGTTATATTGTGCTGAATTGTTTTGGACTATTTCTCTTTCTCTTTATATATATAGCCCCCCACTTGATAGACTAATGGCCATCAGTTTTTATAATGTCATGTAACACATGGCACCAGGCATTTCTAGATCAGCCATGGGCTCTCTGCCCATCTATTACCACTTTCTAGAACTAGGTGTCCTGAGGCAGTGTACAAACTGCTGTATGCATATCGACAACCATTTTCTAATAACATATTTATTTACTTATTTTTTCCATATGTTTATTATGAAAATCTGACTGGATCTTAAGAGATCCCTTTTCAATGGAGCCCTCAGTAGAAAAGCTCCAACAGGTGTACGCATATTTACAGTCAGAGCAGACAATTTACATAGAATGGCACATTATATAAGGAAGTGCAATATTTTGTAAATTTTATTTTTTTTATCAAAAGTCAATGAAGAACACATAGACATATTTACAATTATATCTTATAAATAGAATGATAAAGCATGATAAAAGCAGGGAAGATGAGTAGAGAGAGTATTGTTACTTCAGTGTGAGTAGGAGGATAGATAATTAGTAGGAACAGAATTCAGAAGGATGGTGTGGAAATCAACAGGAGCAACATGCAAGAGATTAGCTTAATATAAAATTAGTCTAAGGATAATGAGTTCATATGTGAGAGGTGCAAATACTTATTACAGAGGCAAATTGTTCACATAAACTGGATTTCCTTATCCATACTAATGTCACATCTATACATCACAAGACAAACATAAAACCTTCCTGCAAACTACCCACAAAGAACAAATGGGGATACTTCAGATTAGTATAGCTAGGCCTGTAAAGGTCACTAGCCTAGTAACCTCCTATGAACCTATGAAATTTGGCAAACTTTTGATGTCAAGATCATGGTCCAAAGCTGAATGCCAAAAATATAACATTATATGGTTTTGTAATTGGAATTTTCATATTTATAACATAAAACATTCCACTTAAACTATACTGTACCATTACAAAGCCCAGCATCTTCATGCACTACAAACTCTTTATCACTAGCAATAAAAAACAGTAAGAAACTGGTGAAGCACAAAAGTTAAACAAAAAGCAGAAATTATTATTTCAGATACGTTTGGAAAGAGGATAAGCCAAAAGCATAAGAAGACATCAACAGCTGGGAGTGTGTTGGGAGGTTGGCATAATTGTTAAGGTGTTTACCTTGCAGACACAAGATGCAGGGTTTAATTCCTCACATGGGGTAATTAGCAAGACTTAAAATGGCCCCCAAGGGCAGTTAGCCTAGTAGTAACTTATGAACCTATTAGGGGAAGCACTGAATTGAATCAGCTCAACCATCATCATTAAATATACGTATTTGATAATGACTGTACTATACATATTAAAGGGCCACTACAGAAACGATGTCTAGCCAGTTTCAAACACCTACACTTATGTCCTTGACATAACAATAATAACAAAGACTGAAACCATCTCTTCAGCAGAAGATGTGTGATACTATGGCAGATCCAGAAGGCAAATTCAAAAATGTTTAAGGTTAACAGAGACCAGGCTGAAGAAGTGGAACTTGACTGGAGAGATAGCACAACAGATCAAGAAATTACTCAGGACTCTAGCACATCAAGCAGAACAGGAGATAGGTGCTTTTTTGTTTAACTTGTGTGCCTCTGCCTTTTAGAAACACTTACTTTTATCTTGTTTACTTAAACTTCATGCAGCATAATATAATGTTTTTTTCTTGTCTCCAGTTTCTTACTGTTCCTTTTATTGCTAGTGTTATGGTTGCCATGTGTGCAGTTATGCAGCTGTTACTGCCTCTGGCTTTACAAGCTGAATCACTTTCCCCATATAATGATGATAAGTGTCAGTTCTGCATGAGCTTAGCATTGAGCAGCATTCTACCTTCTTCAAAGATGATGCCACAATGTAAACAAGAGATAATTGACTTTAATAACTGGCTTAGTTTTTGATGTCATTTGAAGTGGATGCAATATTTGTTAGACTGGAAAAATAGGATTGAGACAGACCATGCTACTTTGTCAGGGATGCTCTTCACCTGTCCCCTCTAAGCATTTGTGTAGTGGCTGAAACCTTGTCCACTCCCGTAGTGCCTTTTTTACCAACTTGCTAACCTTCTAACATAGTAAGACCAACCCAAGAAATTTTTTGTAGAATATTTTGATTTTTGCTTCTTATTGTTGGACTTTTCCTCATAAAGCATGTGGTTTTCTGGAAAATCATTGAGAAGTAAAGTCATAAATTAATGACAGATGTGTGTTTCTTTCATAGGTAAGCATTAGGCTACCTGCCCTTGTGGACTATTTTGAGTCAGTTTCTTTAGTGAGAATCAAACCCTGTACTTCTTGTCTGTGAGGTAAACATCTTAACCATTACAAAAAAGTGCACCAATGGAAGAGTCTTAAGATGTAGTGAAGTATGACACAAAAGGGTTTGTATTATGGACCTAAAAGGAGAGAAGGTGGGAGAACGCTTCGAACAGAGAACAATGGAAGAACAGACAGTCACAATTTTAGAGAATGAACAAAAGATGGAGGTGTCTCAGTCTTCATCCAAGGAAATACTCACGTCAAGGCTAGTAAAGAGCTTCCTCACATCTAAATAACCATTATTAAGGTCCCATATCATATATTAGTTATCTATAGAACTTCCCCTATGATCCAAGAAAACCATAACACCTATCTACAGGAAAGTACAGTTGTGTAATATCTTACCATAACAGTAGATGGTCTTCCCTTCACTACTGCAGTATTCTTTACAAATGGGATCACCTGCCAAGGGTATCCCCGATGTCCAGCCGGTATGCCAAAGCCTTAGACTTAGGCATAGGACATAAAGATGATGTACAGACATACATGCCTCAGAACTGAAAAGCCCCAAGAAGAACAATCAGTCCTAGGAACTAGGAGAAACGTGCATCCAGATGGAGAAAAGTAAAGAATTTCAGACCAAGAAGATAGAAGGAAATGAGCAGAGTAGAAGGGGGAGAAGGGAGTGAATACTGCAACAGTGAAGAGAAGAACATCTATTGTTATGGTAAGACTTTATACAACTGTACTATGTTCTTCCATTTCAATACTGCAATATTCTTTATAAACAGGAAATTACAAAAAGTCAAGAGGAAACTTGGGAGGAGGAAAGCACAGAGGAGTCCTCTAGAAACCAATGCAGGATAGCTCTGGCAAAGCCTGCTCTTGCTCTGGAAACAACATCCAATTTATAATGCTTAGTGAGGACATGGACAAAATTCAAATAGCAGCCTGAAGAATGGAACTGTTATCCAATATTTTGAAAAAAGCACCAGAAGAAGGACCAGCTCTAGTAGAATGAGCCTTTTCTAATGTAAAAAGGCATTTTCCATGAAAGGAGTAAAAAAAAGAAATGGCCTTAGAGTTCCAGGAGGATATGGGTTCCTTAGAAACAGCCAACTCTAAAGATCAAGGATATGAAGAAACAAAAAGTTGCTCAGATTTGCGAATGGCCTTAGTCTTATCCAAATAATATCTGAGCTGCCTATGCAAATGCAAAGTGTGAAGAATCTTCTCACTAGCAGATGAAAAAAAAGGAAGGCAAATTAATAGACTGATTAAGAGGCAACTCATTAACCACCATGGGCATAAAAGAAGGATTAATATGAAGAGACACCCTGTCCCCATGAAAAACTAAGAAAGGAGGAACAGTCATAAGAGCCTGAAGTTCAGAGACTCTCTTAGCTGACGTAAGGGCCAAAAGAAGAACAGTCTTCCAAGCACAATGTTGCAAGGAAGCTGAAACTGCTGGCTCAAGGGGAGTCTGAGTCAATTTTTCAAATACAAAACTGAGGTGGAATAGGCTTTCTGGGAGGCCTGATATGAAGGACACATTTAAGAAATTGTTTGACCTCAAACTTAGAGGCAAGAGAAGGAGTTAATGGCAGAAAAACAGAAACAGCTGAAATGTGACCTTTAACAGAAGAATACGATAACCCATCATGGAGCAATTTACACAAATAAGAGAGAACTAGAGGGATAGAAAATGGATCCTGATTACGAGAAAGGCACCAGACAGACAATCTCTTCCATTTGGACAAATATGATTTCCTGGTAGTAGTTTTCCTGGCCTCTTGCAGAACCATATGCATTTTCTCATAAAATAAGTGTCTAAAAGGGATCACAACCCTATCACCCACAGTGCCAGTTGAAGAGTGGACAAGTGGGGATGGATCAGAGACCCCTTGCTTTGTGTGAAAATGTCCAGCTTGTGAGGTAACTTGTGGTGATTGTCTCTGACTAACAGGTGAAGAAGAAGGGGGAACCAATGCTCCCTGGGCCAAAAGGGAGTCACCAGCAAGATTTTGGGGAGTGCTGCTTTATTTTGAGCAGGACCCTTGGAATCAGAGGAAGGGGAGGGAAGGCATAGAGAAACATCCCCTTCCAAGGCAAAGATAGGGCATCCACCTTCCAAGCCAGAGGACTTGGGACTCTGGTGCAAAAAAAGGAAGTTGTCTATTCAAAGGGGAAGCAAACAGATCTACCTGTGGTGTACCCCACTGATGGACAATGACCAGAGACACATCTCTGTGAAAAATTCATTTGTGAGTCTGTGCAATGAACCTACTCAAAGAGTCTGCCACTATATTTTGCTCTGCAAGAATGTTAATAGCCTGAAGAGTCACTCAATACTGTACAGCTAGATCTGAGACCTGAAGAGCTAGTCTGCAAAGAAGGTAAGACCGTGTCCCCCCCCCCCTTGCTTGTTGATATGCCACATCACTGTGGTATTGTTTTAAAGATTTTGAGAGGCCCTGGAAGAAAGAGGGAATGGAAAACCTGAAGAGCTAAAATGAAAGCTGTCATCTCCTTGATGTTGATGTGATCTGATCTTTGATGGGGAGGCCAGAGATCCTGGACCTTGAAGAAATTGAAGGAAGCTCCCCATCCCTGTCTGAGGCATCTGAAAAAAGTTCCTGAGAAGTGACTGAAGGTTGAAAGGGAAGTCCCGGGTTGAGAGAAAGCTAATGAATCCACAAATGAAGCTTGAGTTTGAGACATGGAAGGAGAGGAACCAAAAAATCCAGTGGATGACAGTGCTGAAGCCACATTGACTTTAGGTATCACTGTAGCTTTCTCATATGGAGTCTTACCAGAAAAAGCATAGGAATGGTGGAGGCCATGAATCCTAGAACCCTGAGAAAATCATTGGCCATGACTGAAGCCAGAGGAAGAACAGACTGAAAAAAGGTGATTAGAGACAGAGCCTTGGATCGAGGCAGGGACACCAGTATGGGAATGGTCTGGATCCTGAAACAGAGAAATACATGATCCTGAGAAGGAACCAGGACTGACTTCTGAAAGTTTATGGCAGAGCCCAGGCATTATAAGAGACACATTGCAAACTAGAGGTGTGGAAGCCAGACATCAGTGGATGAAACTTGAATGAGCAGGTCATCCAGATAAGGAAAGTTTTGAACTCCTCTCATCCTGCAAAAGGCAATGACAGGAGTGAGGCATTTAGTGAATACCCTTGGGGCAGTAGAGAGGCCAAAGGGCAAATCAGAGAATTGAAAATGCAAGGAAGAAACAGAGAAATGTAAAAACTTCCTGAAAATGGAATGAATTGGGATGTGGAGATAAGCATCATTAAGGTTCAGGAATACTAAGAAAGTCTGGAGAGAAGAAGAGGAAACACTGAGTGAAGAGACAACATCCAAAAGGAAGGGACCTTCAGAAAGCTGTTGAGCTGAGAAAGATCCTGAATGTCTCCAGATGTCCTCCTTCCTGGGGCTCAGAAACTTCCTGGAATAAAACCCCTTTCTTTCCAGGGCAGAAGGCATGACTTGAATAGTGCCATGTGCCACAAGGCCCTGAAGCAATTTATGAAGGGATGCCCAGTAAAGGTGGAAGAAATTCCCACACTATGAAGTATCCCTGGTGGATAATGGACAGAACCCAGGAATCTTGAATGACCCTTAAACAATTGGGAAGGGACAGGGAAAGACAAAGGGATAAGAGAACCAATGAAAGGGGAAGCTAACTGTCAGATAGAACCCAGTTTGTCTCGAAAAGGAGTTTTCTGAGAAGTAAGAGTCTGAGTAGACTTAGCAGGAGATACACACTGTTTGCCCTTCTTACCTTTAGGAGGAGGGCAAGGCTCTCTGAGTACAGAAGCAGATTTAGAAGGATAATTCCTCTGAAACTTAGGGATAGGAGACACAAAAATATGTTTCAAATCCTGCTGGTACTTACATGTATCCTGGATGGACTTAAAAAGTTCAGCAGCAGCAGCACCAAAAAGGTTCTTAGTATGAAAAGAAGCATCCAACAATTTAGCATTAGTATCATCAAGTAAGGGCTGGAGACAAAGCCGAGAATAACGTCTCAAAACAGAACCAAAGGCAGCAGCCCTAGAGGAGGCATCAGCTGCATCTTAACTAGATTTAATAGAGTGGTGAGCTGCATAAGAGGTAGAACACAGTAGAGAAAGAGACAAACCTTCCTTTCTGAACCAGGGAGGTCAGAAATAGCCTGAGAAGTCTGAGAAAGAAGGGCTGAAACATATCTAGTCATATGGGTCTGGTAATTAATAGCCCAAATAACCAGGGTGGCAGCAGTATATACCTTTTTGCCTAAGTGTTCCATAGCTCTATTGTCCTTGTCTGAAGGAAGTAGTTTAGTAGAAAGCAGAAGTATAAAAGGTTTGTCAGATGAGACAGATACTACAGAAGGATGAGCAGAAAGACATTTGTATAAGACCTTACAATCACCATGTACCTTGTAAACTCTATCAGGTTTCTTAGGAGCTGGGGGTTGAGAATCAGGAAACACAATGGCTGCTGAAAATATCTACAAGGGCAGCCAAGACTGGAGGTACAGCAGAGGGCTTGGGATATTCCATCTGGAGGAGCTCATAATACCTGTTTTGAATATCAGAAACCCGAGATTTAACCAAGTAAGGGCAGGCACAGAAACTCCTTGGAGAGACTTTAAGGCCATTAAGGCATTAAACAACCCCTGGATAAAATCCTGTCTTTCACACTGGGGATCTTTAGTAGGAAGCAAAACATGTTTAGTTTTGTGTTTTTTATTTTGAGGGATGTCTGCCCTAAAAACCCTAAGAGGTTTGGACCCTTACCTACACTCAACCAACATAGCCATAATCTCCTCCAGAACTAAGATTTGCAGTATCCAGTTGGCCCTTTTGAAATAATCTGCTAAAGTTCCCCCTCAACATCCAGAGTGGACAGTTGCAGAGCCTCCAAGGACATGCAAAAAGTGGAATCCATAACAGCCTCCATTAGGGTCATGGCAGAGGAATCCAAAAAAGCAACCGGGTGGTCCTCTGGGCTTTCACCAGCCTTGATAGAGATGCTCGGGGGAGGCGGGGCAGCAGTTGAATCATGTCTGAGTTTTATGACCTTTTTATTGGCAGGCAGCTGACCTTTATGATGGGAAGATTCCTCCATAGCACCTTCGCCACCAATTTAAGATGTTGATTCTCCAGGTAAATTGACAAGAAGGATAGATGACTATGTTAGGGACAAATGCTTGGCAGATAGATCACTATGTATGTTTTGAGAAACAGAAGAGACACTTCTTGTCTTGATCTTTATGGGGAATCTGCCTCCCACACTGACAATTTCCCTGTCTGGATGACATGTAAACTCACAAAAATAATAGTGGAAAAGATAAGAAGGAACCACAATGGGGCACTTATCTGAAACATGGCTCAGTAGCCAACACAGAAGGAGCGTTCAGACTGGTGATTATAATGGCATTTGGACTGACTGCAAGGAAGTTCTGAGATATGTATGTTTGTATGTCACCTTTATACTCTAAGCCTTGAGTGAGGAACATACTTGTGATGTAACATGTCTATAAATCTAAGACTTTGGTATACTGGCTGGACGTTGGGGCTACACTTGGCAAGGGGTCCCATTTGTAATGAATACTGCAACAGTGGTATCGAAGGACATATGAAATCACTTAGTATAAAACCCAATATCATTTTCCTATCCAACTATAGACTGGGAAACATACACCACCACTAGTGCTCAAGCATAGAGATTCCTGGACTTTGTTAATACAAATACCCTGCAACAATTAGTCAGAAAACCCACTAGGGGAATAAGATATTGGATCTTGTCCTTAGTAATATGGGGCATCTTGCACTATCCCTTGTATATCTTTGTCACTTTTAGGTCTGACCATAAAGCCATCTCCTTCAAAATAAAATTTAAATCAGAAATCCCTTCCAACCAAGTTGTCTTAAGAAATATCTTTAAGACAAACTATCTACATCTAAGTGATGCACTGGCTAGCTTCAAATCCTTAGCAAACCCTGTTAACTTTGCTAAAAATATAGAAATGCACACCACCACACTATACCAGCATATAAACACCCTTTAGGAACAAGCACAGGACACATTCAGAAACAAACCCACATGGTGGAACCATAATATCAGCAAGCTATACAATAAAAGGACGATAATTTTGAACAACAGTAAGAAGAGTAACTCCCAGAATAATAAAACACTCAGCTCAGGAGCTTAATACAACTCGCCATAGCCAAGTTTGAAGTAAAATTAGTTACCCAAGCTATAGACAATTAGAAGGCCTGTTTTAGTTATGTTTGTAATCCCAAAAAGGAAAAAGCAGCAATTCACTGAGCTGATTGTGAACAATGTTACCTATGCTGACATTGAAAATATAAATAACCTACTGGCTGATAAATTCAGCTCTAACTTTACCCCTCTCTTCCATTCTAACTATCCCACAAGACCATCCTAAAAGTGCTATCAAAAACTAAATACATTGCATTGGTGGGTCCTGAGAATATACCCGGATGCATCTTAAATAGGATGAAGCACAATTTAGCCACCTCTTAACAATGCTATTAAACCTCAGCCTCCATACATGTTTTGTACCAAGCAATTGGTGAAAAGCTACAGTCAATCTCCTGCATAACAGAGGACCTTCCACAGACCCAGGAAATTATGGACCCATATGTCTGACCAAAATGATAGGCAAAGCCATGGAAAATCTTATATCAAACCACTCAATAAGGGCATAATGAACCTTTAAACACTGGACCCATCTCAGCTTGGATTCATCAAGGGCAGCATGCTTACTCTACTGGACTTTTTTGAAAAAGTCACCAAAGCAATGTATGAAGGTAAAATGGTACACACCGCATACCTCAATGTGGCTAAGCTTTTGATACAATTCCTCACTCAGGCATATTATAAAAGCTAAATAAACTGGGAATAAATCCCTGTGTCACCTACTGAATTGCCAACTGGTTCACACATACGATGCTGGAAATCAGAACAGGGGAAGTTACCTCAACAAAGAAGCCAATCACCAGTGGAGTTTCACAGGGTTCTGTGCTGGGACCTCTCCTGTTTGGCATCTACTTCTCTGAAGTAAAAGCCAATACTAAAGGGCTGTGGTTGACTAAGTTTATAGATGACTGCAAGCTAGGAACAGTGATTAAATTCCCAAATGACTTAGCCATTCTGCAGGAAAGTTTGTCCCAAATAAATAACTGCTGCTAAAATCATGGACTGAAACTAAATGCCAAAAAATGCATTATCTATCCTTTGGAAAGTTATCTACCCTGGAGAACTACCACATAGAAAATATGCCTCTAAGAACTGACCCATTGTTTGTAATTTGCATCCTTATATGGACAGTGACCTAACTTGTGACCAACATGTGTCCATTGTCATGAGAAGTTTTTTCTATATTGCACAGCTTATAAACAAAGGGATTGTGCATAGATCTACACATGTCATTGTCCCCCCTTTACTTACCTCTCATCAGGCTCCCTTTGGCATGTGTTTGCCCAGACAAATACAACTGGAACATCCACAAAGATACCTTACTAAAAGGATACAAGGCCTAAACAATGCATCCTACATGGACCGACTCAAATCCATGTCACTATACTCAGTATCCTACAGACTGCTAACAGGTGACCTGTTTCTGAAATACAAGGCATCCTCAGACCCATTACTGATGAATTTACTGCACATCAGAAAGTCAAATGGCATCAGAAATACTTGGTCTAGAGATCTAAACCTCTTATGCCACATCAACAGAATGATTTGGAGGGACAGGTATATTTCACTGAGGATACCACTGCTCTGGAAAGACTCCCCATCCATGTAAAACAAAGTTCATCCCTGTTCATAATTAAACACAACTTGGATCAAAGGATGGTACACAGATAATTTACCCAGGACTATACTACTAATGGAGAGAGACAGCTCCTAAATGCTTTATCTCATATATGGGTGTTTTTAAATTATCTATGGTATGATCCCAGTTATTCTCATTAGAGTTCATATGTAATCATCGACCATGGGATGGATAAGGCCAATCTCTAACCAAATGGGATAGGTTAATTCAAGCACCAATCGGGGAATTGTCTATGCTTAAAATGGATTTCAAGGGCAGAAACCTAGTACTTACCTATGGACCTATGAACCTATAATAACTTCCTGAACTGCCACTGGGGGAACAGGTCCTCAATACACTCTCCAAGGCTCACATACAAAGGGACAGAAAGAATTATCATGGAAATGATAAACACTAACATAAGAAGCCTTCAAACTCTGCATCCAGCCCAGTTTGGTTTCGTCAAGTGCAGGTCATGTAGACTTCTAGAAGGTCACCAAAACAATGGAAATGAATTAGATTACAATGAATGGACCTAAGATGTGTGAGTCCATGCTGTTGCCTACTTGCTAGATAGTGTGCTTTCAGGAACTACACCACTCAACCCAACAAAATTGTCCATACTCTGCCTTGCATGCAAATAAGCTGGTCATATTGTATTTGCCTTATTCCTCCTTGAATCCTTCATCATGCAAATCGATGCCCCATCACTACAGTCTTCTGTGACCGCTTCATTGTCCAAGAAGACACTATATATTTTGTAAGTCATTCTCATAGCACATTTCTTCAGGTTTCTCAGCACCGTGGGGTAGCAATTCTTCTGCATCCTGTCACTCTCAATTTCCTCAAATTATTGCTTATTTGTAGACACCACCTTATCTTTTCTCATCCCTGCCCATTTTCAGCTCCTAAGATGATATCCTGCCTCCCAGAAAACTTAATAATGTAATAGTGTTAAAAATAAACTTTCATCTCATTAAATGCATGAGCTTAAAAAGTGAGATGCATGTCTGACATCTTTAAACAATATGAATTCTGAGATGCTGCTTCAGAGATAACATAGTCAGGCATCCTAAAATTCTGAGAAAATTAATCTTAAATTAAAAAGTTTAAAGAGACAAAGATGAGTTTACAGGCAGGAAAAAGCCATACTCACACCTCATTTGCAAGGGCCAGCAAGGATTAAATTATTAGTGACAAGGCAAGACAGCAATACGACTTTAGCCAGAGATCATGACAGAGCAGATCCAGGCGGATTTCCTATTGGGCCCTTACAATGAGAAGTTGCCTGAATGAAGATGACTTTGTTATAATTGCAGTACTTTTCAGCTTCCATTAGAGACAAAAACCAAAAGTGCCATTAATTAAAGCCTAAATAGGAAATAGAAGGTCAAGCTGCCTGCTGAAAGGTCATGTAAATACTGTAGCTTTAGTCTCAGGCTGTTCTGTGAAGTGACAGAAACAGAAATCTCAACATAATCTAGTAATTAAGAGCCCTTCAGATGTCTAAGCAAAACACTTTTCATTAAATGTCTGATGTTGCAAAAAAATGTCAAATGCCAAGCAAACCTGATGTCTTTAATATTATTTTAAATTAATAGTTGATCTTGACTGAATATGGGATGGCAAGCACAACTGTGGACTATGTATCTTCTGAATAATAAATCTACGTCATTCATTACTTGTATAATGTTTTCAATTAATTTAATGTCAGAATATTTGGAATATCAGTTCAGAGTTTTCTTTTCTTTAGGTATGCATTCTGCTTACAGATTTATAAATTGTTCTAAAATAGCCCTTTGTGTTCCTTATCTTAAATCACTCATTGGTAATGCTGTTATC
Source organism: Protopterus annectens (assembly GCF_019279795.1). NCBI lineage: Eukaryota > Metazoa > Chordata > Ceratodontiformes > Protopteridae > Protopterus > Protopterus annectens. Next base: position 1,278,215,510 of record NC_056744.1, read on the forward strand.
CATGTTTAGTTTTATATCGTGAATAATGTTTACAAAGGCATATTTATTTACTTTTTTACTTTACTATAGTTTGAACAAATTAATAATTTTATATAAAAATCAAATAAGCGTTTCATGCCAGTTTCCTGCAGTTTTTCTGAAACTACATGTTCACAACTGGGTATGAAAGACTGGCTGGTGTACACATGCAGAATGAGGTTTGCCGGTCTCAGGAACACCTTTTTTGCAGCTGGATTGCATCGGTTCATAATGGCAAGCATCAGCTACTCTGAATGGTTTGCTTTACTTCTAAATTAAACTGGGCATTTAGTAAAGAAAACATGGCATGAATTTGGTTGGATTAGTGAATGTTTCAGTACATGTACGTACTTTGCATGACTAACCTTATAATAAGCACTACAACTAAAATTGTGTGCTCAAAATAAATAAATAAATAAAAGAAGTTGTTAGCTTCAGGGGGAATTCATGATTAAGATATTTAAAAATAACCATGCCAGTGTCTGGAAATAGCTTTCATAAACTGCAAGATGTTTAAGATGGCAACTAAGACTCAAGTATTAACAGAATATAACACAGACAGACAAGTGTTAAGCTGTTCATTCACTCACTTCTGAACCCATATAGATTTGAATCCAAGTCTTGAGTCTATTAATATCTACGATGCCATTGGCATTTGATCTGTCAGATAATCTAAGTTTCTAATATCACAAAGAACAACACTCCTCCAAACCACTAAAGGTAAAATATGTTTTATTTCTCTCCAGACAGAAAACCACTGTACATCAATTTCAAAGGCCTAAAAGATGGCTGTAACAGCATATGCCCTTTACTTCTCAGCTCACTAACATTTAAACTTCTACGTGATGGTTACCATCATCCACCTACCAAATAAATTAAAAAGGAAATACCAGAATTACTCTCTACCTATTCAAGATGATAGCCAATTAATGACATCATCGATTGTATTTACTGTAGGAGAAAAAAACACTCTCTAAAATATTGCCAACAAGTCAGAATAATTTACCATTTAGAAAGAAACTAAAATGTCATTGGTTAATTGATATTGTATAACATCTGCTCAGGTACTACTAATCAGGGCCGGTGTTAGCATTTTGGGGGCCCTCAGCAAATGGCCCCCCGGCCACTTCCAGTCTAAGTATCACCCTGTCACTGCCATCCTTTTTAGCCATCCTTTTAGTTCATGCTGCAGGCTTTTAGGAGTAGTACACATAGACAGACATGTAGCTACAATGATCTTATTACAACAGGCCTATATACAATACTATAAAAAAATTAAAAATCAGATATATTTTGTCTCAGTGTATAACAGCTTGAGCAATAGGATTAATAAAATACTACATAACTGTTGGATATTTTACTTCAGGATGTGGAGTTGGAAAGAATAATAGCAAATAGTCCTTCTAGTTCCTATAAAAAAAGGAAAAAGTTTAAAAGATTTTTTGGTTTCTACTTATTTTTCTATGCCTAATGAGACATTGTATATAGCCACTGCCATGAGGGGTACTCACCCTTGTGGTGGTTGCTCTATATGTTCCTGTGTTGTTACAAACTTTAAGAAAATAAAGGGTATCAAGTTTTCTCCTGTGGTAGTTTTTCATGTAATAGTGAAGGGGTTATATATGTTCTTAGATGTCCCTACAATTTATTTTACATAGGAGAAAGTAAAAGAAGATTTAAAGTAAGAATACAGGAACATATATGTGATATAAAGAATGGTAAAGTAGAAAGTAACATTGCAATGCACTTTAAAACAGTTCATAATGCTGACTATTCTTTGTTAAAATCTTCTGTTTTAGAACAAGTTTTTTATGAAAATTGGTGAAACGTGACATTAAGGACAAACTTCTTTATAAAGAATCTGTTTATATTTTAAAGTTTTTAACACTATGGTACCTGTAGGTTTAAACCTAGAGATTAATTGGAAATAATTATTATGTAATTGAGTAATTAATTAATGAATGGTGCTATAAAAAGTCTGTGTAAAGTTGTGTGTTTGTATTACTCCTGGAAGGCTGTAAGCCGAGGTGCTAGAGTTCTAAGTTCTTATTAAACCTGTGTTTGTACTGTGGCCAGTTATGGATTTCTTCTTGCTGTTGTTCTTCAAGTTGTTACCTACATACAATACTATTTAGCCCATCTCACAAAGGGACAGTCATAGTTACTGGCATTTAAGTGTAACAATGATACATTACAACAATGCTATGTACAGGGCTGAACTAATGTGAAATGGAGACCCTGGCACTGCTTACTGTTTTAGCCCCTGCAAAACACACACACACACACACACACACACACACACACACACACACACACACACACACACGCATATGCACGCATCCTCAAGAGTTCCCCTCTGTTTCTTTCCATGTTGGGCTTCCCACATTATGCACATTACTTTTTTTTTCTTCCATTTGTCACATTTTACCTTTTTTCTTCAGCTTTTTCAAGAAGCCATAACTTTATATATGATCTAAAGTGTTTTTTAAGTACTTTTTCTTTTTAGCCAATGATGGCTTGAACAAAAATTATAATTAAGGAAATAAATTCAGTGTTGCTGTTCAGCTTTAGTTTTCCTTGCGTCTTTTCAATATACTTTCTTGACCAAGACAGCACAGTAATAACCATTTAGGAAATAACTCAATTATGCCAGTGCCCCCAGAAGCCATAGGGGTTGTAGATGCTCTGGGTTGTATTTTCTAGCATTTCCCAACCTTTTAATCCAAAAGTGGCCTAAACAATAATTATGAGTATACAGCTCAGCAAGCTTCTGCCTGGTGCCCTGTAGAGTTCTACAGCAGCAGAGAGACAAAAGAGAGACTTTGAAGTGTATAAGTATAATTTTTCTGCATTTTCTTGCTGCCTTTAGCTAATTCCACCTAAAATTATGATTTTTTTAGAGTTTCTGTGATTTAAAAAACTTGTTTCAGCTACATATTGTACTTATTTTACTGTCTGCACTTTAACAAAGTTGTTTCTGTGTTTAAATTACCTGTTTAACTGTTGTAGGCTACACACTCAAGTGTGGTAGCCATTTCTGTGCATTTAAAGTGTTTTTTGATTGTATCTGCTTTATTTTCTGTAAAAAACAAAACAAAAAAAAAAATACTTGTTTCCCGTCTTTCTAAGCTAGTATAGTCTAGTTTTCAGGTTAGTGCTAAATTCATGACTGTGTTACAAGTTTCTATGTTTGCCCATACCTTACTTGGATAGAAGGAAGTTTCTCTGTTCACTGTGAGAGAGGGAGCTTTGAGCAGCCTATCTGTCCCTGGAGGAGTGGTTTCAGCCCAGAAATTAGTAGTTTATTGGCCATTTTGGGCTAATTTCTATCTCTTTCATTTCCCTGTGATAAAACCCACATTTGCAAGGTTTTTGCCCTAGTATACAGCTCAGCAAGCTTCTGCCTGGTGCCCTGCAGAGTTCTACAGCAGCAGAGAGACAAAAGAGAGACTTTGAAGTGATCAAGTAGCATTTTTCTGCATTTTCTTGCTGCCTTTAGCTAATCCCACCAAAAATGCCAATTTTCTAGAGTTTCTGTGATTTAAAAAGCTTGTTTCCGCTACATATTGTACTTATTTTACTGCCTGCCCTTTAACAAAGTTGTTTTTGTGTTTAAATTACCTGTTTAACTGTTGTAGGCTACCCACTCAAGTGTGATAGCCATTTCTGTGCATTTAAAGTGTTTTTTTGATTGTATCTGCTTTATTTTCTGAAAAAAACAAAAAAAAAAAAAAAAAAAAAAAAAAAAACTTGTTTTCCCACCTTTCCAAGCTAGTATAGTCCAGTTTTTAGATTAGTGCTGAATTCAGGGCTGTGTTACAAGTTTCTGTGTTTGCCCATACCTTACTTAGAAGAAAGTTTCTCTGTTCACTGTGAGAGAGGGAGCTTTGAGCAGCCTATCTGTCCCTGGAGGAGTGGTTTCAGTCCAGAAATTAGTAGTTTATTTGCCATTTTGGGCTAATCTCTATCTTTTCATTTCCCTGCATTAAAACCCACATTTGCAAGGTTTTTGTGCTAGTATACAGCTCAGCAAGCTCCTGCCTGATGCCCTGCAGAGTTCTACAGCAGCAGAGAGACTTTGGAGGGATTAAGTATCATTTTTCTGCATTTTCTTGCTGCCTTTAGTTAATTCCACCTAAAACGCCAATTTTCTAGAGTTTCTTTAATTCAAAAAGCTTGTTTCAGCTACATATTGTACTTATTATACTGCCTGCACTTTAACAAAGTCATTTTTGTGCTTGAATTACCTGTTTAACTGTTGTAGGCTACACACTCAAGTGTGATAGCCATTTCTGTGCATTTAAAGTACTTTTTTGATTGTATCTGCTTTATTTTCCGAAAAAAAAACAACAACAAAAAATTACTTCTTTTCCCACCTTTCTAGGCTAGTATAGTCCAGTTTTCAGGTCAGTGCTGAATTCAGGTCTGTGTTACAAGTTTCTGTGTTTGCCCATACCTTACTTGGGTAGAAGGAAGTTTCTCTGTTCACTGTGAGAGAGGGAGTTTGAGGAGCTTATCTGTCCCTCGAAGAGTGGTTTCAGCTCAGAAATTAGTAGTTTATTGGCCATTTTGGGCTAATTTCTATCTCTAAAATAAATAAAACAAAATCCACGTCAGCAGAACCAGCAGCAAAGAGTCCAATATATGTTACAAGTTTCTGTGTTTGCCCATACCTTGCTTAGATAGAAGAAAGTTTCTCTGTTCACTGTGAGAGAGGGAGCTTTGAGCAGCCTATCTGTCCCTGGAGGAGTGGTTTCAGTCCAGAAATTAGTAGTTTATTTGCCATTTTGGGCTAATTTCTATCTTTTCATTTCCCTGCATTAAAACCCGCATTTGCAAGGTTTTTGCACTAGTATACAGCTCAGCAAGCTCCTGCCTGATGCCCTGCAGAGTTCTGCAGCAGCAGAGAGACTTTGGAGGGATTAAGTATCATTTTTCTGCATTTTCTTGTTGCCTTTAGCTAATTCCACCTAAAACGCCGATTTTCTAGAGTTTCTTTAATTTAAAAAGCTTGTTTCAGCTACATATTGTACTTATTATACTGCCTGCACTATAACAAAGTCATTTTTGTGTTTAAATTACCTGTTTAACTGTTGTAGGCTACACACTCAAGTGTGATAGCCATTTCTGTGCATTTAAAGTGTTTTTTGATTGTATCTGCTTTATTTTCTGAAAAAAACAAAAAAAAAAAAATACTTGTTTTCCCACCTTTCTAAGCTAGTATAGTCCAGTTTTCAGGTTAGTGCTGAATTCAGGGCTGTGTTACAAGTTTCTGTGTTTGCCCATACCTTACTTGGATAGAAGGACGTTTCTCTGTTCACTGTGAGAGAGGGAGTTTGAGGAGCTTATCTGCCCCTGGAGGAGTGGTTTCAGCTCAGAAATTAGTAGTTTATTGGCCATTTTGGGCTAATTTCTATCTCTAAAATAAATAAAACAAAATCCATGTCAGCAGAACCAGCAGCAAAGAGTCCAATATATGTGTTACAAGTTTCTGTGTTTGCCCATACCTTACTTAGATAGAAGAAAGTTTCTCTGTTCACTGTGAGAGAGGGAGCTTTGAGCAGCCTATCTGTCCCTGGAGGAGTGGTTTCAGCCCAGAAATTAGTAGTTTATTTGCCATTTTGGGCTAATTTCTGTCTTTTCATTTCCCTGCATTAAAACCCGCATTTGCAAGGTTTTTGCGCTAGTATACAGCTCAGCAAGCTCCTGCCTGATGCCCTGCAGAGTTCTACAGCAGCAGAGAGACTTTGGAGGGATTAAGTATCATTTTTCTGCATTTTCTTGTTGCCTTTAGCTAATTCCGCCTAAAACGCCGATTTTCTAGAGTTTCTTTAATTTAAAAAGCTTGTTTCAGCTGCATATTGTACTTATTATACTGCCTGCACTTTAACAAAGTCATTTTTGTGTTTAAATTACCTGTTTAACTGTTGTAGGCTACACACTCAAGTGTGATAGCCATTTATGTGCATTTAAAGTGTTTTTTGATTGCATCTGCTTTATTTTCTGAAAAAAACAAAAAAAAAACTTGTTTTCCCACCTTTCTAAGCTAGTATAGTCCAGTTTTCAGGTTAGTGCTGAATTCAGGGCTGTGTTACAAGTTTCTGTGTTTGCCCATACCTTACTTGGATAGAAGGAAGTTTCTCTGTTCACTGTGAGAGAGGGAGTTTGAGGAGCTTATCTGTCCTTGGAGGAGTGGTTTCAGCTCAGAAATTAGTAGTTTATTGGCCATTTTGGGCTAATTTCTATCTCTTTCATTTCCCTGCTATAAAACGTGCATTTGCGCTGTTTTGCATGCCGGGCTGTGCCGGTTAGCTAGGGTATAACTATTCCTGGCTCCACAAAGTCTACTCTTCAATTTTTCTCTTGGAACTAGACAAACGTTCAACTGAACCACTCAAACCATTCACTTCTCATCCTGGCACTTGCTCAAAACTCATAGCAAGCACTAATAATCCTTAGCACTAGATCCTCCCATACTGTACAGAAGGATAAGGCTGTCTATTCAACCTTACCGGCCAATCAGTAAAACAGTTAACTGTACCTATCCAGGCATGTCCAAAGGGCAGTTTCAGGTGTACTCTCCAGTCCAACTGGTGAATCTGGACTTTCATGTACACAGACAACCCTATCCTCCTTCCACCAAATACTAATATATGCGAGAGATGCAATTATACAGCCAAACTGGAGGCTAAGCTCTTTCAACCCAAGACTGGACCAGGCAGTCAAGAGGAGAAGGAAATTACTTGCATCACACCACCAGTCTCACATAGACCTATGAAACCAGAACCAGCAAAAAACACACATAAATACATGAAAACATACTTGGAGGCTCTAAATAAAAATCTGCAAAAGCAACACAGACCTCCAAAGTAGACATCCAAGCAACCTCCACCCCCTCAACACAAACCATGAAACACATACTTCACAAAACCAGTGTGCCACGCAATCATAGCCATTAAGGCTAAATAATATACCCAACATACTAGTAATAGGTGACTCTATAGTCAGGCACACTGATGTCCCACTCACTAGGCTGAACAAAGAGAAGGTTACTGTTAGCTGCCTGTTGGTTGCCAGGATCTGCCACATAAACAAGCACTCAGGCCACTCCAGAACAAGTACAAATATGACTCTATCATTGTCCATATTGGCATGAATGACCTGAGCCGTACCTTCCTGGACTACATGAAAAGAGGCATGGAGGAGCTCTCTGATCACATAGCCCAGGCTGGTATGATCCTGACCCTGAGTAGCATCCTGCCCTCACCAAGAATGATACCACGGTATAGAGAAAAAATGATCAATTTCAACAATTGGCTAAGCTTCTGGTGTCATTCAAAGAGGATCCAGTGTCTGTCAGTCTGGGATGACATGCTTGACAAGCCATGCTGCTTCACTAGAGATAGCTTGCTCCTGTCACCCTTAGGCTTTTGAATACTGGCCAAGGCTTTTGCCACCCCCATAGTGCCTTTTTTAGGCAAGGCTCAAAAGACAAACCCACCACCATAAATGGCACAAGTAACAAAAAACTGAGGGTAATGCTTCTCACTGCCAGAAATCTAAACCTCAGAATGCATGCACTCGAGGCACTCCTCAGTATGGGGAAAATTGATATATGTGCAGTAACAGAAACCTGGTTTAAGGCTCCAGAGAGCACCCCAGCACTATCAGGCTACAACTCGTACCATACATTTCGGCCACAAATCCCAGACGGAAATACAAAAGGCAGGGGAGTATCCATATTCATCAAGGATGCCCACAACCTCCAGGTTAGTGGCACAGCACAATGCTTTAGAGATCATCCACGTGCAACTAACAATGGGCAAAACAGCTATTCAAATTATAGCTTACTACAGATCACCCAACATGTCCCAGGACCCGCACTCCTCATTCCTGGAAACACTGGGAAACATAAAGGTCCTACCAAACACCCTGATATTGGGTGATTTCAATTACCCAAACATTAACTGGGAGAACTACTCAAATACAAACTCCCTTACCCAACATTTCCTAGAATTTATAAACTCAAACACCCTGGATCAACTAGTTAACACCCCCACTAGAGGTGACAACATATTGGACCTGGTCATCACCAACATGGGCGAGTGGTGATCCACACCAGAGGTCAACCCCTTGCTGGTTAGATCTGACCATAAACTAATCACTCTGGATATCCACATTCCGCCACCACCCCAGTCAAAGAAACCACCGTGAAAAACTTTTCAAAAGCAAACTTCACATTACTTAAGACCAAGGTGGGAAGTTTCAAAGCCCCCATGCTAAAGGATAATGCTGTCCAAGCTGCAAAATCCTTTACTAATGCACACTATGGGCACCTACAAGAATGCATGGATCATGCTATCCCAAACAAAACCAAGACTCACTCCTCCAAGAAAAGTAAACCCCTGCCATAAACAAGCTATACAATAGAAGGAGGAAACTAGTACAGAAAAGAGTAAAATCCGAAGAAGGGAAGACATCCTTGATCAGTATCAGCAAGAAATTACGTTCCCTCATAAAATCATCCAAGGCTAGCTTCGAAAGAAAAATTGCCATGGACTCCAAAGATAACCACAAGGCATTCTTTACCTATGTCAAGAATCTAAGTGGCAATTCTCAGATCTGCTCATAGTTAGTGCAGAATGGCACAAAATACACTGAACCGACCGATATAGCCAACATCCTGGCAGGCAGGTTCAGTGTAAACTTCACCCCCCCCCCCTCACTCCCAAAACGGCCCATAACTATACCAGAAGAATGTAGCGACCCTGAAATCACAGACACTCAGGTTAAAACAGCCCTCTCCAAAGCCAAAAACACAGCATCAATGGGACCGGACAGTGTCCCAGGCTGCGTCCTATACGAGCTCAAAGATGAACTAATCCCTCACCTAAACACACTGCTTAAACTCAGCCTCTCCACAGACTACGTACCCACAGAGTGGCGCACAGCAACGGTTATTCCACTGCACAAAGGTGGAGCCACAACGGACCCTGGGAACTATCACCCTATAAGCCTGACTAGCTTGGTCTGCAAAGCTATGGAGTGCATCAACATGGATCTCATTAACAGAGACATTGGGAACCTCCAAACACTGGACCCTACCCAGTTCGGCTTTGTTAAGGGCAGATCATGCCTCGTAAACCTGGTGGACTTCTTTAAGACAGTTATCAAGGCTATAGATGAGGGAAAGGTGGTCCACACAGCCTACCCAGACCTTGCAAAGGCCTTTGACACCATTCCCCACTCAGGTATTATAGACAAGCTCACCAGCCTGAACATAAACCCCTACATGACGAGATGGGTTGCCAACTAGCTCACAGACAGAACCCACATGGTAAGAGTTGTGGGAGCTAGGTCTGACTCTAAACCAATTACAAGTGGGGTTCCCCAAGGCTCAGTCCTAGGACCCCTCCTGTTCGGCATATACTTCTCAGAGGTACAGGCAAGCACAGCAGGACTATGGCTGACCAAGTTCACAGACGACTGCAAACTAGGGGCTATAATTGACTCTCTGGCTGACACAGACATCCTCCAAAAGGGTTTCACTGAGATAGATACCTAGCATCAAAACCATGGCATTAAGCTAAATGCCAAAAAGTGCATAGTCATCCCCTTTAGAAAAAACAAATTACCCATAAACTACCACATAGATGGTAGCTCCCTAAATACAGAAGACGTAATAAGGGATCTGGACACCCAAGTAGATAGTAACCTCTCCTTTGATAATCACATTGCCAGAGTGGTTAGAAAATCCTTCTATGTGGCCCACCTAATCACAAAAGGGTTTGCATCCAGATCGAAAGAGGTCATTGGGCCCCTCTACGCATCACTCATCAGACCCATCATAGAGTACAATGCCCCATTTGGGATGTACCTTACAAGACACCTGCAACAACTGGAAAGACTACAGAAGTACCTCACCAAGAGGATCACTGGCCTCAAGCAGATGCCCTATGCAGCTCAACTGAAGAAACTCCAGCTATACTCGGTTGCATACCTTCTACTCAGAGGTGATCTCTGCCTGACACACAAGGCCATTTCCAACCCAGAATTGATGAACATGCTACACCTAAATAAAACCATATCCCCTCGAGCCACATGCCCCAGGGATCTAAACCTCACCACAACAATAAATAGGATGTGCTGGTGGGATAGATTCCTGTCCCAGAGACTTCCCATGCCCTGGAACAAGATTCCACTCTACATTAGGCAGAGCTGCTCACTAACCCTCTTCAAGAGAAACCTTGACGAGTGGATGGGAAACAGAAAGTTAACCCCAGGGATTACTGGACAGAGGCATAGAGAACTAATCTAAGGGGGCGGCAAAAGCCAACACATTCCAGCTAGGTTTATAAATGCCTTTGGGCAGATAGCCTAGTACCTACCTATGAACCCTATGAACCTATGAACCTATGAGTAAGAAAAAGAATTTCAGTCTTATTTTTTTCTTTCAATGAAGACTAAGTTGTGCCCAAGGCCTAAAGTTCAAAGGTGACAAAATAGTAACTCAAAATAAATTAACAAGGCAATTCTGAGGATACATAGATCATGTTTGGGAATACTGCCCGCCTCCCTAATCTCCCCAAAAATACAGTTACTGCCTATGCATCCCTCTGGTGTTAGATTGGGAGGAAAGCAGAGGTTCAAATGGCCACAGTCATGTATTTCAAGTGACTGCTGAAATACATATACATAGCATGCTTACGCACTCATCAATCCTAGCCCCCAATGGCAACCAGCTGTAAACATGCCTTGATGTTTGACTGTGAGGAAAGTGAAAAAAAATAATGATTGCAATAATGTATTCTACTTTGCTGCTACCAAGCAGTACACCGCCCCACAGGAACTAAATAAACTTCTTTGTATACCTCTGAGATCTGTTAGAAAAATAAAGGAAACAATGACTACACAATCCCCAGCCCCCACATAACCTACTGTAAATTTCTGTACACAAACATCTGAGCAGGGATGTTTTAGAATGTTTGTGGTGTGGTTGAGGGCAGAGGCCATTATCAGTTTTATCCTAACAGGGTCATATCACAACCCCATTCTGACTAAAAAAAACAAAAGCATTTTTTCTCATGTTTCCTTAACCAAAAACAGCTTTTTTGGGGTCCCCACACAGTCAAGGATGATTAAAGGTATCCATTTATACACTCTGGATAGTGGGGGTGGGGGTGGGGTGCCCAGATTCCTAGAGTATCCAATTGCCTGAATGTTTTGTGACATATTTTAAGCCTTACTTTTGAAATATAATCAGTTGTTAGCTACATTTTTTTATTGAAACCCAGAAGAATAATGTTTGTGTCCCTGCATTATTGGATGTGTGCATTGATAAAAATCAGTGATATTTTTTACACACACACACATATCACAGCAATTTTTGTACTTTGCTAGTTTTGTACTTATTTCAGCAAATAGCAATACATTGTACAACATTAGTGCTGCTACACAAGATCAGTGAGTGCTGTTTGGCAGTCATCAAACAGCAGCAGGGATAAGTCATTTTTATCTACCACGCTGAGTAGTAAAATTAATACCTATCACTATCCCTGACTTCACAGATATTTCCTGATTTTGTCTCATAATTTTTCTCTGTCACAATAAATCCAGTCATCAGAGTTTTATATTTCTTATCATTCATGCAAAATGTGTTATTCTAGTAACTTTTTAAGTGAATTAGAGTAATATTTAAAATGTGTTCCTCATTTTGAGACTATTATGCTATTATTTTTGTCACTGAGCAGAATTCTTCAGCAAAGACGTTGAGAGTTCTAGTACCAGTTCTGCCAGTATGTATAAAAACGTGAAAGAGAACCATCCGTGAAGATTAGAAGCAGCAGGTCTTCTTAAACTCCACACTTTGCACTGAGACTGGTCACCCTGGGCTGCGGAGCTCTCTAGTGCTTACTTTAATTGTGCTCATTACCACATTTGTCCTAATAAGGTTATATCACAGTCATGTTCAGGTTAAAGAGTGTAATTGAAAATTAATACATTTTGTCTCCTCACTTTTCCCCACACAAAAGCAGCTTTTGTGGGGCCCCCCAAAAGTCAAAGATGATTAAGGGACCCCCTCCAGCCACAGCTATTACAGGTACCTAAAGCTGGCTATGCTAGTTTTAGTGAAGAGGATGACCACCAACAGGGTTTAAATAGGCCAAGGGCATTACATCAGTGGTAAAATATTTAATGAAATTGTAAAGCTTGTTACTTGACAAATACTGTTACTATAATAAAAAGATCTTTGAATGCTGAAGGAGATAATAAATAAGAGTTATTGGTACTCCCCTGCTTTATTAAGTATACAAGATTGCTGTACTAGCTTTTATTGGTTTGATAGACATGTTACAAAATATCAAGATAAGATAACTTGCAGTGGTTGGGGGCCCCCACTGACCGCAGGATTCGCTGGTGCCTAAAGCCAGCTATGCTACTAATGCCCTAGCTAAATGATTCCCTGCTATTACTACAGTCAAAGTGGACAAGTACAAAAAATCTGCTTGTCCTGCTTAGTATTGCTAATATTAAACCAAATAGCTCTAAAGTATATATTGACATGGCAAATAAGAATAAACGCTTAACCTTACACTAAATACAGAAACTCAAATCACAATGTAAAAAATGTACACATGAATGTAATGTTAGTTTTTGTACTGGAAACTTTATTATAAAAATATCGGGATGACTGCAGGGAATTGCTTTTAAAACCTCCACCAAAAACCCTTCACTACTTACAATGAGACAAATTGCATTTACCCCCACGTATTACCTAATGGGCCAGATCCCTGCAACATGGCTCCATTGCTCCAACAACAGCTTCTCTGTACTTATCCCTAAACTCTGGCAATCCTTCCCAACAAGTACTACATAAATATCCACCTATGGAAGTTTTGACTAGAACCCAAGCAATTTTTTTAAACAAAACTGATGGAAGTGTTACAGTACAGATATATCACCTAATTAAAACTTCTTACTTCTCATTAAACTTAGACTTTATATCCAGATAGCTCCTAGGCAACTGTCTTTAAAGAAGCATGCATGTACCTTTGCATGTCTGCAAGTCAAAGGTATGTGTCCTTTTCCCCACTGTAGTGCGATCCTGGTGTTAGTATATATAGTTAGGGGTGTGTGGGATGCATAGCCCCCCCACACAATTTGATTTTCTGTTGTCTGGATTTGTTTTACATTATTTGGTATAATCCTCCCCCTGCAAAAATGTGTTTGTGTTAGTGGTTTTGTAGTTTGCTAAAGTGTAATTTACAATAGTGTATTCTCGTTGAACTTCACTTTCGCTAAAGTGGAGTCGGTTTTCTGATATTCTGTAAAGTGTACTTTCGGATGAGAAGACGTAGACCCATATATATATATATATATATATATATATATATATATATATATATATATATATATATATATAAATCATTTATTTTCCAATTATGTATACTGTTTCATATTGCCAATATTTTCTCTCTGTATATACGGTTAAGTTTTATGTTTTACTTCTGATTTTTATATTTGTTCTAGCTGAAACACACAACCCAAGCTGAGACTACAATTGATCATTTTGTGATTTCTGATGCTTTCCAGTAAACAAAAATAAAATAAAATAAATGCATTTCATTGCATGAAGTCATAGATAATGCATGCCTATGCTTGTCTGTGGTCTTGGATCATGACTGAAAAAGGTCCTTGGACTAGTCCACAAACTCAAACAACAACATTAAATAAATAAATAAATAGATAGATAAATAAATAAATAAATAAATAAATAAAATGGACAGCTATGGTTGAGATAATATTAATTTCTAGGAATAAGTCCCAATGTAAAAGTTCCAATATAAATCCCATTTGGAAAATTGTCTCATCTTTTTATCCAGTACCTAATTATTAAAGAGTTTCCATTTCAGTGACTAAGTAATTCTTGTAGACAGCTTTCCAAGCAGGATTTGAGGCATACTCTGACCTTTCCATAATTATATGAAGATGTTTTCCGGAGTAAGACTGACAGCTCAAGCTGCTTTATGGCACAATGTACTGGAAAACATTAGCTTGATATAACACATTCCTTTTCAAAAGAGTTGGCTAAGATGGAAACCCTAGCACTTAAATCAGCTATGTATGTGGTATAGTAATCAGTCTTATCCTTATGATTTTTAAGCACTATATTGGAATCATGGATTCTTTAAGAGCTTGCAAAGGTACATGCATGCTTCTTTAAAGGCAGTTGCTTGGGTGCTATCCGGATATAAAGAAATATATACCATAACTCTCAAGTCTTAAGTCTTGTTTACTATATACTTGGGTGTAATTACACTTGGCTGCGGGTCATGAGGTTCATATATTGTCAAAAGTCAAAGAATCTTCTGAAATAAAACTTTGACAATCTCTATACTATAAAAAAAATATGATGCAAATAATGAGTGGCATACTGAGAATGCCAAAACACCAGAAAAGCAGTGAAACTCATTTACCAGTATTAATCTGATATACAGAGAAAGGAAGCTGTATATATTCAAACTAAACACCAAGTTACTATTACAGTCATGATACAGTTTGACAAATTAATGAGAATATGGAGACATCCATGATATTGAACACTCCATCTCAATTATTACTGCAGGGTAACCTAGACAAGAATTTGAAAACATGATTACAAAAGACAGAACTCTCCAGTATGGTTTTAGGTTTAAAGAAGTTGGAAGGAGTACAAGTAGACATGTAGCTATAGAATGGTACAATATATGTGATTTATCTGCTGATGAAAAAATATCACTAATTAAAGAGAAGATTTAGCAGTACTGTGAGCCTAGAAAAAATGATGATGTATGCAGCATTTAATCTTCACAAAAAATCAGGGGCCACATGAAACAACTAATACATGTATTAATGAACAGAAACATGGTGCAAAAGATTGTGAATTTGTGTGAGTCATTGCTGAGAGATAGCAGACTGTGACATAAAAAATAACATGATGAGGAGAAAATTATTATTTGAAAAAGGCATGAATATGAGGAGAAGCTGAAAACCATGTCATAATGATGCTGATGAAAACAGTGGAGGCATGACTGTGAGTAATGAACAGAAATTTTGCAATATTTTATTTATTTATTTATTTTACATTTGTTGACCAGGCTAGTCTGGCTGGATACATGTCCATTTTCAGCAGAGGCCCGAGGAGAAAAGCTCCACTATATACTAGTACATAATAATGATAAAAATAAACAAAAAAGCACAATAAGATAGAAATTACAAGCATGTAAAGAACTATTCCCAAGTAGCAAAGTAACAGTGCAAAAGTAATATATAAAAACTAAACATAGTGTGAGGATTTCTATTACAAAATCTTTGGAAGAGTAATTAAAGAAGAAATAAAGCAAGTAACTCACACAAGACTCTATTCAACTATTTACAGTATTAACAATTTTGATAGACATTTGTGTCAGGGCACTAGTTTTAAGAAACAGCTTTCATCAGCTGGGAGATTTAGATACAAGGTGAGATAATAGGTTGCAGTAATATAAAGAGAAGAAAATATATGGGAAAAGTAATATCCAAGTGGATGGTAGGTGAAGTACAGGGCGGGGGGTAAACGTAGTGATAGGGACATGAGGAAGAGTAGTGGAAAGAGTTGAAAAGAGAGATGGAAGCTGAGATCAGTCAGGATTTGAGCAAGGGCATAGCCAGTGAGTTTTAAAATAGTTTCTTAGTTGTTTTCTGAAAAGTTGTGATGAGCCTAGAGTGGTCAGTTCTATGGGGAGTTTATTCCAGTGTGAGCCAATGGTATTTGTAAACAAGGAGACCCCAGCTTTATTGTGTGTTTTGATGGTGGCCACTAGTAATTTGTTAGCTGAGCGAAGGGAAGTAAGATTCCTCTAAAGGACAACAAGGTTATTTAGTATGGGTGTATTAGAAGGGTAATGGAGAATTTTATAGGTAATAACTAATTGATGTAGGAGAATGAGATTTTGAAGTTCAAGCCAGTCAAGTTTTTTGAGATTAACACAATGATGTGTGAGAAATGGGGAACCTGTGGCAAACCTGGCAATGCTGTGGTAGGCTGTGGCAAGTTTCTGAAGGTTAGATTTTGAAAGGTTTATAAAAGATGGGGAGGCATATAATAATGTAGAGATAAGATGAGTTTGGGCTAAAGACACCCTGGTGGTTGCTGTTAGAAAGGGCTTAAGTCTATAGAGGGCACCTATCTTTTTATTAACAGTTTTGATAGTTAGGTCAATGTGGTAATCAAAGTTTAGTTGATTATCTATTGTAACACCTAGTAGTTTAGCGGAACTATCAGGTGTAATGATAGTGCCATTGTCAGACACAATAGAAAAGGAAAGAGGGGTAGATTTCAGGGTTGGAGAAAATAGTAATAATTTAGTTTTTTTGGGATTAAGGAGGAGACATATATCTTGGAACCATCTTTCTGCTGTTGTAAAGACTTTTTGGGTGGAAGAATGAAGTTCAGCTGGAGATACAGCAGAACAGATGAGAGTTGAATTGTCTGCATATTGAATACATGAGGGTGTTGGGAGTGAGATAGACAGGTTGTTTATAAATATGGAGAAGGGGTCCTAAGATGGATCCTTGTGGGACACCAATAGTGATTGGGAGCTGAGAAGAGAGATGGCTGTCCCAAAGGACTGCTTGTTCTCTATTTTTCAGATAAGAGTCAAACCAGTGCAATGCTGAAGGTTCAAGTGAGAGAGATTTCAAAGTGTCTAGTAAAAGTTGATGGTTGACCATATCAAAGGCTTTAGAGAGGTCAAGAAACAAAGCAGAAGAGTATAGTTTGTTATTGCGATTTTTGTTGATAGTATCTGTGAAGGAGAGAAGAGCAGTGGAAGTGCTATGGAAAGGTCTAAAGCCATGTTGAGTGTCTGAAAGTAGGCTATTATGTAAAAGATGATGTAAAAGTTGCTGGTGTATACAACGCCCATGATTTTAGATAGTGGTGATAATAAGGCTATAGGACGGAAATTAGAAAGTTCATTAGAGTTTCCTCCTTTATGCAGAGGAACGATATAGGAGACTTTCCAGAGGGAAGGGATAGTAGATTTGGTTATTGTTCTGTTAATTAAAATAGAGACTGGGTATGCTAGTTCTGCTGATGCTAGCTGCAGATATTCAGCTGGTAGTTGGTCAGCTGAAGGAGTGCAAGGTTTGAGTTTTGACAGTAACTTTTGTATATATGTTGTGGAGACTGTACTGAATGTTAGAGTGGGGGTGTTATTTTGAGGGGAGGTGTTTTTAAGGGAAGTATGGGGAGTCATGTTCTTTGCAAGACAGGTGACTGTTTCAGTGAAGAAGTTGTTGAATGTATTGGCTATTAGGTTGAGTGGGGTTTGTGCTAAGTTAGCTGGAGTAGGTGTTTTGGTATTTCCTGGATGGAGCAGTTTATTGATTCCTGACCAGAATTTTTTGGGGTTATGATTTGGATTTTTTTGATATTGAAGGTAATAATTCTTTTTATCAAGATGGGTAAGTTTTTTTGTGGTATTTCTAAGGTGTTTGAAGTTTTGATGGTCAGTTGGGTTTTTAGTTGTTCTCCATTTTGTCCATAGTTTATTCCTTAATAGCATTGTTTGCTTGGTTTCTTTAGAAAGCCAAGGGGCAGCTTTGGATCCTGTTCTAATTAAGCATGAGGGGGCGTGATACTCAAGAATTTGGAGGAATGTGTTGTTGAAATGGGCCACTGCTTCCTCCAGTGAGTTCATTGAGGAAAATAGGAAGGTTAAATTTCTTTTTGTTTCGTATAGTACGATAGCTGGCCTGATTGAGAATACATGTGGCTATAGCCATAAGGTACAGCTTAGTCAGCAATTAATTTTATGTACATTTGACAAGCACACCAAACTAATATAAATTCAGAGGCAACAAATTAATTGCCTGTTGAAACTATTGATGTTTATGTAGTAGGGCCAGTGGCCACTAAGAAATTGAAAGTATGCATAAGAAATGCAATAACTGGACTGAAAGACTTTACATTAATGGCCAAATTATTGAGGTTAAACTTGATACTTCTGCGTAGAACATCTTTAATGAGAGTTCTTATTAATCTTTGGAAATATGGGGTAGGTTGGACTGGTCCATGCTTATATTGCTAGCACAGTCTGGGCACAAGCTGTCATCAAAAGTGCAGATAGAATTAAACTGCATGTGTAAAAATGGTACAAGCTGCAGTATTATTATTATTTTTTTGCATTGCAGCAAATAATAAAGTGGGGTTGATTTGCATGCAAACCACTGGCAAAAACAGCATGCAAACACATTCTATAAGCACAGCAACAGATTTACAGAGACAACATGTCAGATATCTATAGAGTAGTTAGTTTGCACAGTTGCAGGGGCATTGACTTGTAAAGCCAAATGGTGAGCAACTCACATAGTTGTATGGACAGTGATTTACACTGTCATGCTGTAGCACAACAAAGAAAAAAAAAGTTTTACAGGTATTAGCAGAGACATTTTTGACCAGTATGTTATTTTATTTATTGGTTTGGATCTATTCCAGGATAGAGCAGTCAAGCTGAATTCTGAGACATGCTGTACAGAGATTATCTGTAGCTGGGAAACTGATAAATGAGCAAGAACATAAAAGAATGAAACAAACAGGAGTTATTGTAAGGTGAACTGAGCCTACTGCCTGATGGGATAGTATGGTCATTGTGGTGTAGCACATCAGCACACAGCCTGAACAAAGCAATTAAAAGAGATCACAAACCAGTAATGACTCTGGAAGAAGGCAAGTGAAGTGCGGTCTCCTTTGTGGTTTTGTAAACTAACAAAATAAACATGCAAAGAATAGGCTGTTGCACTGCTTCTCAGACAGCAAAACGCAAGGTGTTATATGTATATATTAACATTAGAGCATGTCCATATGAAATGGATATTTTGAACTTATCACAGATCAAACATACACGTTAATATTTCTAGTATACAACAACTCTTCCCACCTAAAATGCTAAGCACTTATTGTTTTTATTGTTATTAATGCATACTGTTATATATCCCATATAAGAAAGAATATCTAAGCAGTCTCAATTAGTCTCTGTGGAGTTTTATGAATTTGTGTTGAACAGTGCCTTTCCTCGCCAGGCAGATTACCAAGGTTTATGGCAATAGTATCTGACTTTATGGAAAAGGTAGGGTGTGATACACCCAAACTCTGCACATCAGTTTCTATTAGTAATGACGGCAAAATTAGTTTCTTAGATGCTCAGTCCAAATTTTCTCAGCTGATCAACATGGAGCCAAATATCACAAAGGATCACAATGGGTTCAAACTGCTGTTTGACTATAACAGAAACCCCTTTGCAATCTCCTGTAACTCCAGAAGAGAATGTTTTGTCCACTAATAAAGCTGAAGGTAGAATTTTGTATTACCTACTGTTTTTTATTGATTTGTCAGTCTGGGATAGTCTGTTGAAGGTTTGAAGACAGGTTAGTGGTACTATGAACAGCATTCTGGTATGTAAGCAAGTAATTGGCTAGCGTTTATTGGAGAATAAACTTGCCATTCAACATGACTTGGAGTGCTTGTTTTAGACTTTTTACTAACCTCTTAGCGAGCCCATTAGTTCCCGAATTCTAGGAAGCAGACATAGTTTGCCGAATGTCATTTTTACACAGAAATATGTGTTAGTCGGCTGTCATAAACAGAGGACCATCATTACATATTAGTTGCTGTCACATTCTAGCTCTGGTTCTAGTAAAAAAAAGGTCTCTTACTACATCGGTGGTATGACTAGAAATAGAAGAGCTCATGGTGAAGATCTTTGGTCATTTACAACTACTGTCATGAACTACTGCTAGAAATGTTGTTGCCATAAACTGCCTAGCAAATCAACATGGATCCACTACCTGTGAGAAGTAGGCCACTCCCACAGATTCAGTGGTCTGTGTTCTGGCTCATTATTGATTATCAGGCACCTAGAACAGTTTACTGCTAATGCTGTATCTCTTGATCAATCCTTGGCCATCAAACATAAGTTCTGTTCAGTGCTTTCATTTTTCTACTCCAAGATAACCTAGATGATGTTTTTCCAATACTCTGGGAGGTATAGCAGTGAGCATGATAAATCTTAACTCCTACATTACACAGCCAGCATTTAAAGTAAGCTCATTTCATTTAAAATAATAGACAAGTAGTAGAGATTTATGTCAGGCTGTATCTTGGTATGCATTTGCACAGTTGCAGGGGCATTGACTTGCAAAGACAAAAGCGAAATAACCAAATAAATAAATAATGCTTTATAAATTAAATAAGTGCCCAGAGGAAAAGAGGAATGCACCATTTCAAATCCAACCTTCTTTCACTTTCAAGGATTTATTTATTTATTTATTTATTTTATTTTACATTTGTTGACTGGGCTAGTCCAACTGGATATATGTCCATTTTCAGTAGAGGCCCGGGGAGAAAAGCTCCACAAAAAGAATAATAATAGCAGCTTCAGGTACAGTAATTATACAGACTAGAATACAATTGTTATATAGCAGCATAGCAAAATTATAACGTAACATATTTTTAAAAAATAGAGCCAGAAAAGCAAATAATGCTATATATTAGGTAGAAACAAGTTCATACAGTCAAGAAGTTTATTATAGAAGTACATAGTCTGTAGTGGTTCCTATGAAAGGGTAAGTTTTTTACAGACTTTAATTAGCTTAACAGGTCCTACTCTCTAAGGTTGAAGAAAGAGTTTGAGATAAAATAGCAATAGTGAGATAAGTAGACAGTAGACCTAGTTGGAGGGGATTATTAGTCTTGGTAACTACATGGGCATAGCCAGTAACTTTTCAGGTCATAGCCAGAGGGGATTATTAGTCTGAGTAACTACATGGGCATAGCTAGTGGATTCTGAGGTGTTCTTTAAGTTGCTTTTTGAAAAGTAGTATAGAAGAAATGGCTGAGAGTTCACTGGGAAGCAGATTCCAGGTTTTACCCATGGTGTTGGAGAACAGTGAATCCCCAGCCTTATTTTTGGATTTAAGTGTGGTTACTAGTACTTTATTTGCTGAGAGAAGGGTTGTAAGATTGTTATAGGGGGTGAGAAGGCTAGTAAGTATCAGAGTATTACTGAGATAATAAAGGATCTTGTGGGCAATAATATGTTGGTGAAATAGAAGCTGATTATGTAGTTCCAGCCATCCTAGTTGCTTTAGGTTTTGACAGTGGTGGGTTCTAAATGAGGAACCAGTAGCAAATCTTGCAGTGTTATTGTAGGAGGTTGCCAGTTTATTGAAGTTGTTTTTTGATAGATTGGTATAGATGGGTGAGGCATAGAGGAGGGTAGAGATAAGATGGGTATGGGCAATAGTAGTTCTAGTTATTGGTGTAAGGAAGGATTTAATCCTGTAGAGGAACCCTAGGTTTCTATTAACTGATTTTATATTAGTGTTGATATGTGCGTCAAAGTTAAGATTGTGGTCTATTGTTACACCTAAGAGTTTGATGGTTGGGTCTGGAGATATGACAGTGCCATTATTGGATAAAACTGTAAAGTCTATTGGGGAGGACTTTTGTGCGGGGGTGAAGAGCAGTAATTTTGTCTTTTTGAGATTCAGGAAGAGACAGTGCTGTAAGAACCAGTTTACAAGTATGTTAAATACTTTTTGGGTGAGGGAGTGGAGTTCAAGTAAAGAGGTAGTGGAGCATATTAATGTGGAGTCATCTGCATATTGTATACAAGTAGCTTGAGGAATATTTACATTTAGATCATTGATAAAAATTGAGAATAGGAGAGGGCCCAAAAGTGAGCCTTGAGGGACACTGAGGGAAATAGGTAGGTGTCAGGATAGATTATTATCCTAAAGCACAGCCTGTTGCCTGTTTTCTAGGTAGGATTTAAACCATTGTAATGCCTGTGTATCTAGTGAGAGGGATTTAAGTATATTTGTAAGTAGGTGATGGTTAACCATATCAAAGGCTTCTGAGAGGTCGATAAAAAGTGCAGAGGATAGAGTACTGTTGTTATGATTTTTGTTAATGCAGTCAGAAAAGGATAAGAGGGCCGTGGTGGTACTATGGAAAGGCCTAAAGCCATGCTGACAGTTAACTAGTAAGTTATTTTGGAGAAGGTGGTCTAGTAGTTGAGGGTGTATGCATTTTTTCATTATTTTTGCTAAAGGAGAGAGTAAGGCTATTGGGCGATAGTTTGTGAGTTCAGTCGAGTTGCCGCCCTTATGTAGTGAGATAATGTTGGAGATTTTCCAGATAGATGGGATGGTTCCTTCAGTAATGGCTCTATTTATTAGGATGGAAATAGGAATAGGCTACAACTTTTGCTGCTGTTTGCAGATATTCTGCTGGTAGAAGGTCAACAGAGGGGGTACATGGTTTGAGTTTTTGAAGAAGGGTGCAGATGAGGGATGTTGGGACTGGTTGTAAATGAAATGAGGGAAGTAAACTAGTTGTGATGGATGACACACTTGTGCTAACAGGTGGGAGTGAATTAGCTAGAGACTGGATGGCCTCATTAAAGAAGGTATTAAAGGCATCAGCAATATGCTTCGGATTCTCATGGGTGGAGCTTGATGGGGTAGGTGTTTTGGAGTGACCAGGATGTAAGAGACTATTTATACCTGTCCAGAATTTTTGTGATTTATGTTGGTGAGTTTGCTGGATATGACAGTAACATTTCTTTTTGTCTAGAAGTATTGATTTTTTGATAGCATTTCTCAGCTGTCTAAATATTTGATGATCTGTTGGTTTTTTAGTTGTATGCCATTTGGCCCAGATTTTATTTCTTAGTAGAATTTTATTCCTTGTCTCTTTTGTAAGCCATGGAGCAGTTTTAGTCCTATTTTTGATAGAGCGAGTAGGGGCATGGTAGTCTAGGATTTCTAAGAATTTGGTATTAAAGTAAGACACTGCTTCATCTAATTGGAGGTGTTTTAGGGGTAACCAATAACATGCATTAAGTTCAGTTTGGAATCTATCAGGATTAAACTTTTTGTTGGATCGAATAGTTCTATATATGGATGGTTTGGGAGTGTTGATCTTTTGTCTGATTATATAAGTCAGTGAGTGGTCACTGATGTCATCTGGAAGGTTAGCTGCTTTATATGTAAGGGGATGACTATTTATTAGTATCCAGTCTAAGGTGGTTTCTTTATTGTTGAGTTTATGGATCCTGGTGGGGGAGGTAATAGTTTGGGAAAAGCCATAAAGGTTTATATGGGTAGTATGCTTGGGTGAAGTACAGGTATTCCAGTCAATATTAAAGTCACCCAGTACTATGGTTTCTTGTGGGAAGTTAGTAGAGAACCAGCAAGGTTATTTTCAAGGGTGTCGATGTTATTGCAGGAGGAAGATAGGCGCATATTATGTAGATGGATTTACAGGCATTGATCTGGAGTTTAGAAATAAGGATTTCAGCATTACTAATTGAAGGTGGTTGGATATCTAGAGGTAACTTGTAGCTCTGTTTAATAAAGTATAGCTACCCCCGCACCCTTTTTGGTTTTGCAGTCTGTTCTTAAGATATTGTATCCAGGTGGGGTGATTTCAATATCCCAGGTTACAGGTTTTAACCATGCTTCTGTTAGACAAAGGATGTCAAAGGAGTGTACATCTAAGAGAGCATGGAGGTGGGCAACTTTATTGTTTAAGCTATGTTTGTTGAGATGTGCTATAAAGAGAGAGTTAGCTGGTCTTGCGGGGGTATGAGAGGTGGAAGGATTTAGTTTGTGGGTGCCTGTGGTGCATGTGGTGTTAGGGCCAGGGTTGGGATGAATATCACCATCTAGTAGGGTGTGTTTTTGATGTCTATGTGTGATATTTTGGATTTTGCAGCATATGCTTTGTGTTTTCTTGGCTTGGTGATAAGTAATGTTTACTAATCGATGATACTTTGGTAGTAGATAGGTGGGTGTTGATGTAATGCTTATGTGGTGTAGGGAGGCTGCCTGAATTGGCAGGGAAGTTTGCTTAAAGGGATAGTAAAAGTCTATAAAGGTTTGATGTTCATAGTTATTTAGGATATAGGGTATTGATAGTAAAGGTAGGAGTGCAAATAAGAGAAATAGTTTTATGTATCTTGACATGGGTATTATTGGCATTGTGAGGGGAACGATGTAAGTAACTAACTAGGAGGTAAGGATTAGTAAAGAGGATGGTGGAAGGGAGGTCCTACTTAGGTTATTAGTATTTTAAAGAGTAAAGTATGTAAATTGTCTGTTTAGTACTTAGTAATTTTAACCAGTGTCAGTATGTTATTGGAAGTTTAGTATTTAGTACTTTAACGAGTAGGAGGATGTAATTGGATTATTAGGGTTGGAGGTGTGGCCTTGGAGGTATAAATTTAGGACCAAGGATGAAATCAGTCATGCCGACAGATATATAATACCTGTAGTGTTGTAAGGACAGATGCTGCAGTGGCTCAATAAAGCCTACTCTGGTGTTGTGAAGTACAAAAAGTCAATAATGCTTGTTTGGATAAGTAAGTTTACCATGAAAGAAAACACGGTGAGATTATTCTGTGTGTACAACATACTTCATAAAATTTAAACAAGAAGTGGAACTGAATGAGACTGCTGATCAACCTTAGTCAAGAATAATAGCTTCTTTCAGTTTAGACAGAGATATTATCTCACCTGTATGTACTATTGATCCAAGTACCATGAAACGGCCAAGCTGAAGGATACATCTTCAAGCACTGTGATAATAACTCTGTGACTCTAAAGGGAATTACTTACTTATCATGGATTTTCAGAGACAGGTATTTTAGGTGTTGGGCCTCACTTAAGAAGTCACACCACAACAAGACCAAAATATTAACTAGTAAATTGGTAAATACAGTTGGCCATTTAAACTGTAAATATTATCATGAAAAATATACCATGGATGAATTACAGAAATATTTTATAGTCTTCCTGGAGTACCAAAATACACCACTATGACTAGTGGGACTGTTGCCTGCCAAGATACTTGTAGGAGAAGAGTGAGAACGAGGCTGTCACCCTCAGTGGGGCTGTTGCTTTCCTAGACTCTTCCAACTCTAAAACAGAAATGAAAATTAATGTTTTCTTTATTGTATTTTATTTTTTGATGAGGTTTTTCTGACTGGGTCTAGTCAAAAACTATTTTTAGTGAGAACCCAGGTAGAAAAGCTCAACCATATCAGAAATGCAACAACATACCTCTTAACTGTACAGGTTTTCACAGAATGTCCAGATTTTTGACTTGTATTCTTGGTCCGTTTCATAGATTCATAAGTGTCTACTAGGCTAATGGCCCTGGGGCCTCTAGCCGACCTTAGTTCCCAGTGCATCTGTCGAGTAAAGCCACTGGAGTGATCCCTGGGGTGAATTTTCTATTTCCCATCCACTCATCAAGATTTCTATTGAAGAGGGCCAGTGAGGTGCTCTGCTTGACATGTATGGGAAGTCTATTCTATAGCATGGGCAGTGTCTGGGTTATGAACCTGTCCCTTCAGCATGTTCTGTTGATTGTGGTAATGAGGTTGAGGTCTCTGGAGCGTGTGGTGTGGAGGGATTGGGATTTCTTTACATATAGCATTTCTAACAGAGCTGGGTCAGACATGGCTTTGTAAGTCAAGCAGAGATTGCCTCTAAGTAGGCGATATGAGACAGAGAATAGTTGGAGTTTTTTGAGTCTGTCCTTATAGGACAAATGTTTAAGGCCTAGGATCCTCTTTGTGAGGTACTTTTGTGGCCTCTCCAGTTGTCACAGATGTTTAATGAGGTACATGCCAAATGGGGCATTGTACTCAATGATTGGCCTAATGAGGGAAGAGTAGATTTAGACAATGACCTCTTTCTTCCTGGATGCAAAACCCTTAATAATGAGATGTGCCACATAGAAGGACTTTCTAACCACAGTGGCAATGTGGTGGTCAAAAGAGAGGTTGCAATCAACCTGTGTTCCCAGATCTCTTATAATGCCTTCTGTGTTCAGTGGGCTACCATCAATGTGGTAATTTATGGGAGCTGGGATTTTCCCAAAGGGGATGACAACACATTTTTTAGCATTGAGCTTAAGGCCATGGTTCTAACACCAGTCGTTGGTCTCAGTGAGGCCTTTCTGTAGGATGTCAACATCACTTGGAGAGTTAATAATAGCTCCCAACTTGTAATCGTCTGTAAACTTTTTCAGCCAGAGTCACTTTGTGTTGGCCTGGACTCCAGGGAAGTAGAAACCAAACAGGAGAGGACCCAGGACCGAAATCTGTGGTACTCTACTCGTGACTGGTTGGCAGTCTGACTTGGATTCATCTACTTTCACACTGTGGTCTCTACCTGTGAGTCAGTTTGCAAACCACCTAGTGATATAGGGGTTGATGCCTAGCTTAGTGAGTTTTTCTATGATTCCTGAGTGGGGAATGGTATCAAGGGCCTTGGCCAGATCAAGGTAGGCTGTATAAACCACCTTCCCTTCATCCACAGCTTTGGTGACTGACTCAAAGAAGTTGATCAAGTTGAGCAGGCATGATCGACCCTTCACAAAACCAAACTGTGTGGGATCCAGAGTTTGGAAATTCTCTATATTCTTGTCTATTAGGTCCAGGATGATGCGTTCCATAGCTTTGCATATCAGAATTGTCAGGATAATGGGGTGATAGTTCCCAGGGTCTGTAGCTGCTCTTCCTTTGTGGAGAGGGATGACTGTAGCAGTGCCCCATTTGGTAAGAACAAAGCCTGAGGTGAGGCTGTGATTGAACAGGGTGCACAGATGAGGTGCCAGTTCACTCTGCAGTTCATGTAGAACACAGCCAGGGATATTGTCAGGCCCAAAGAAGTTGTATTCTTGGCCTTGGACAGTGTTGTTTAACATGTGCAGCAGCAATACTGGGTGCCTGGCAATCTACTGGTATTGTGGTGCCTTGGGGAGGGATAAAGTTGGCACTGAATCTGTTGGCCAGTACATTGGCAATATTTGTTGGCTCAGAATAGAAGGTACCATTGTGCAGTAGCTCAGAGCAAATCTCGGTATTGCCGTGGAGATTTTTTACATAACTATAGAAGGCCTTGTTGTTGTCTTTACTATCTTCTGCAATTCTGTTTTCATAGCAACTTTTTGTTGAGGCTGATAAGGGAGTTTTTCCAGTCTTGGAACTTCACCTTATTCCGCATCAGTTTCCTCTTTCTGTTGTAGAGTTTGTTTATGGCAGGGGACCACCAGTTTGGCTTCCTTTTTTTGGAGGAGAGCGTCTTGGTTCTGTTGGGTATGGTGAGATCCATGCATTTGTGTACATGTTCATACAATGCATTAGTGTATGATTCGGCGGTCATGCAACTGATCTTCATTTGCATGGGTGCTGTGAACTTAGCCACCTCTGTAATTGTATCCACAATACATATATTTTCTGCCGAAAATACATAAAGATCCAAAGAATCTCCCTGGTAGACCTATTGTCTCTGGCAGAAATTCACTCAGTGAACCGCTGTCCCTTTTCCTTACCAAATACCTGCAACCACTCCTCAAATGTGTTAGAGCACGTATCAGAGACACCACAGAATTTCTTCAGATCATTTCTGAGGTGCAATTAGAACCAGATTGGTTGATGTGTACATTAGATGTCACATCTCTCTATATCAACTTTCCACACTGGGCAGGATTAGAAGCCTTAGAATATTGGTTAAATAAAACAGAAATGTACAAACCTGGTTTCAGTACACTGTTACTGTGTTTGACTGAACATGTGCTCACAAACAACATATTTTTCTATCGGGACAAATGTTTCTTACAGATAAATGGTACAGCTATGGGAGTATTTTTGCACCAATATATGCTGATTTATTTATGGCTTATATTGAAGAACAGATGATTTATGATAACTCCCATAACTTATATATAGAAGAAATGGATATCTGGAGAAGATAGTTGGATGATTGCTGGTTGGTGTGGAGATAGGATACGGAATACCTTTTGGAATTCATCACATACCTAAATGAGAACAAATGGGGAATTTAATTCATGGTCAACTATGATAAAGACAAAATTATCTTTTCAGATGTTTTGGTCTCTAGAGCACCTGACCACATGTTGACCACTGAAGTCTATCGGAAATTTCCCAAAAACAATTTGCTTCTCCATGCCACCAGCTTTCATCCACCTCATATCTGTAAGAATATCCCTAAATCTCAATTCATGAGAATGAAACGCATTTGTTCCGATAGTAATACCTATACACATTTTAGGGATGATTTAGCGCTTAGATTCAGGGACAGAGGATACAAAATGGGTCAAGTCATGCACACAAAACATGTGGTAGATAACATGGAGCGTGATAACCTTCTTCTTTATAAAGAAAAGGGTGATATAGGTGGTGGGCCCCCAAGACTAATTACCACTTATAGACACAACACCAAGGTATTAATGAATATTGTACAACAACACTGGAATATCTTGACATGTGAAACTAGACTGAGTGAATTGTTGGGTGACAGATGTCTTTTCTCATTCCGGAAAGGCAAAAATCTTGCTGCATTTTTCAACCACTTCAAACATGGGCAGTCTCTCAATACAAAATCAACCCAAACAACCTTGTTAGGTGACCCTTTAATTGGTTGCCACCCTTGTGGCCATTGCGTCCATTGCCCCAGGATATTTAAAACTAAAAGTTTCAGCAGTCAAAACACCCCCCAAGTCTACAATATCTGATTTTTTGCTATTTGCACTTCTGATTGGGTGATTTACCTAGCTAGTTGCAATTGTTCAGCTTTCTATATAGGACAAACTTCCAGACCCCTGAAATTCAGAATATCTGAACACCCTAGTGAGATAAAACACCATAAAGAAACCAATGCCCTTTATAAGCATACCCTGTCACACAAAAATGCCTATTTTAATTTTACTATTATTGATAAAATCATGAGACCCAGGAATAATAAATTGGGTTGGCATGATTTGTTAAACTCTATGGAGAAGAAATGGATTGTTAAACTGGGAGGTCTCTTTAAACCAGGACTTGAGGAGTATCTTTAATTGATTACATGTCCTATGAATTATGTATTTAAAGTATTTCTTAATTTTGCTCCTTTTTCACACTGATGAAGGCTTTGTATCCATACAGTCAAAACCGGTTTGTTTTTTAAGAATACTTTTATTAAAGTATTTTTTGGTGCCATTGTATGCTGGTCTTTCTACTTTTTTGAAGTGCCTTTACCTAAATTGAGACTGTGCAGCTGCCGTACTCACAGAGTCTTCTGTAGTTCAAGTATCTGGAAGCCCAGGGGTGACAGATGCAGGCCATCTCTGGCAAAGCATCGAGGTCTGTCAGTCAATTTCAAGCTTGGTTAAGCCATAACCAACCTGATATCTTAGCCATCTCTGAAACCTGGCTCAAGCCCTTTCTCTCCAACTCTGAGATTCTGCCCCCAGGATTTCATTGTCTCAGAAAGGACCGACTAAATAAAAAAGGTGGCAGCACTGCCCTAGTCTACTCAAACCTTCTTATGTTAATTCCCCTCCAAATTCCAATTCCTCAGTTCCAGAACACTGAACTAACTGCTGGAATTCTAAAACTAAATAAACATAAAAATATCTGTATCATTGCCCTATATATCTCACCTGGTAACATTATCTCACCACTCGAAAATATTCTCCTATGGGCCTCTACTGAAATTAACTATGAAACTTATATCCTTGGTGATGTGAATATTGACTGGAATAAAATTGCCCCTCTCCCTTCCTATCCATTAACCTCTATAACTTCACTCAAATAATCCTCTCCATCACTCGACCTAACAAAATAAACCCTCCTGGATCCACTATAGATTGGATCCTAGTCTCAGATCCAAATAAAATAACCAGTTCTGGCACAATTCCTGTTACCTTTAGCGACCACCTCCCAGCCTTTATGCATCGCTCAACTGGCTCCTCCCCACACCAGCACCAATACATTCAGACTCGTATCCTCAGTAGCTTCAACCCAACTACTTTCTCAAATACTTTCAAACAAATGAACTGGAAAATTCTAAACATCCTTCCTCTTGACAAGGCTATAGAATAGTTCAACTCTGTCTTCTTTGATACTTCAAACTCACTAGCCCCACTAAGAAACAAAAGGATAAAAACTAAAACTGCTCCTTGGCTATCCAAAGAGACAAAACAGATTATGCACCACAGAGACAAACTATGGAAGCTTTACCAAAACAATAAACTGGCCAATACCTTACTCCAATATAAACAGCTCCGTAACTGTGCAAAACGACTAATCACCAAAGACAAAAAATCCTACTATATCAAACTTCAGTCCAATAACAATAAAAAAAAAAAAATTCTGGAACTCAATAAACTCACTCCTCAATCCAGGCTCCAAGAATAATCCCTGTCCTGACCCAAGTAAATCTGACCTCGAACTAGGCTCTGAATTTAGCTCATTTTTCATAGAAACTATTGCTATCTTCACCGAGACATTTCCCAATAATAACCCAACTGCTCTACACTCTCCCCCTTCTAACTCACCTCATCTGTTTGAACTCAAACCCATGTCCACTAACTTTATAAAAAAACTTTTGTCCAAACTTAAACGTTGCTCTAATGCTCCCGACAATATTCCCTCTTCCTTCCTAAAATGTGCTGCTGATGGCATTGCTCTCCCAATCAGCATCATTATCAACCGATCCATAAAATAATCGTATGTCCCGAAACTCTGGTGGCCAGCTTATATTTTTCCTCTTTATAAATGAGGCAAAAATACCAGCATCTCAAACTTTTGCCCCATTGCTTTGCTCTCACCAATCTCCAAAATCCTAGAAAAATTAATCCACCTCCAACTTATGCCTTTCCTGACCCAAAACAGTCTTCTCACTCCTACCCAGAATGGCTTCCATCCAGGCCATAACACAATAACCACTCTACTCTCTTTCCTAGAAACTGTCAATCAAGCTCGAGATTCAGGACACAATTTCTACTCTTTTACTCGATCTGTTTAAAGCCTTTGATATTGTTTCCCACAAGCACCTTCTCTGTCATCTCTCAAACCTTAATCTCTCACATAATGCTTTATCCTGGTTCTCCAGCTATCTGTCAGACAGATCACAGGTAGTCAAATGGAAGACCTCCATCTCTTCCATCCTACCTACCCCAACAGGCATACCACAGGGATTCATCCTTGGGCCAATGCTTTTTAACATCTTCATCAATAACTTTCACACTGCTATTCCTGATGCTAAAATCATTCAATATGCAGAGGATTCAACCTTAGTCTGCTCTGCCTCAAACCTCTCTGAATTGCTGACTAAAACCCAAACTGCCTTCTCAACAACTGAAAACTGGATGCACCAAAACCACCTCTCTCCCAATTCAAATAAATCAAAGATTCTACTATTCCCTCCCAGAAAGACCCTCTCCTATGATAAAAATAACTTCAAAGTCTATAGTCAAACCAACTCATCTATAGAAGTGGTCCCCTCTGCCAAACTACTTGGTATTACTGTAGATGAACACCTCAAGTTTGATATTCATATTCAACAAAATATTAAGAAAACCCACCAAAAGCTAGGTATGCTGTATAGGAATAATCACTTTCTCTCCAACTCTACCAGGCAAACTCTGGCCTCGACTTATCTTCTTCCTTCCTTATTATACAGAGCCCCTCTCCTAACCAACCTGTCCTCCCCTATCACCTGTAAACTAGAAAACTGCTACAACAAAATCTCTAAATTTGCCTCTAAATCTAAAAATACCACCCATCACTGCCTAACCCTACAATCCCTGAATTGGCTTGAACTCCCAAACTACCTAGACTATCTCCACCTCACTACTACATATAGACTCATATTTCACCCAACAAAATGTCCCGCTCTAACTAACATCCTTCCCCCTTATACACCCAACAGAGCTCTCAGATCTGAAAATCAGAACATAATTAATATCCATAAACCTAAACATCCTGCTGGCCAACTTCTCCTATCTTTCTCACTAGGGACAAAATGGAATCCCCTTCCCTTCCCATACCAAACTCAGAAAACTTCAAAACCCAACTATTCAAACACCTGTCCACTAAATGGAAATGTACCTGCTTTCACCCAACCTAATCAAAGGGGGTTCTCTCTCTCTCTGGTTCTCAAGCTCTGCAACTCTCATAGTTATCTTCCTATGAGCCTATCTAAGCTCTCAACAATTTTTATAGCTTTTCTCTAAGCTCTCAACAACTCCTACAGCTACCCTCACACAGCCCAACCTTGTAAATATTGTAGATAGCATTCTACTGTTGATGTGTGTATGTAAAGCGTATTTTCATTTTCTTAAAAGGTTTGTATGCAAACTGTTTCCACACCTAACACATATCTGTTTTCCTCAAATGAAACTGTATGATCTCTACCTTCAAGCTTAATGAATTTATTAACTATGCATGATACTGAATGCATTTATGAGTAACTATTCTACATAATATTATCTTTAATATTAACTATCAGTTGTATCTAAATTGTATAATGCATCTTGGAGCTTTTCACCTCAGGCCTCCACTGAAAATGGGTCAATTCGGCCCAGTGGACTTCCCTGGTAATCAAACTGCAAATAAATAAATAAATAAATGTCATCCCAGGCAGACAGATACTGGATCCCCTTAGAATGTCACCAGAAATGTAGCCAATTGTTTAAGTCAATCATTTTCTGTTTGTACTGTGGTATCATTCTGGGATGGGAGGATGCTGCTCAGGACTAGGGTCATACCCACCTGGGTTACATAATCCAAGAGCTCCTCCATGTCTCTTTTCATGTAGTCCAGGGAGGCACATCTAAGGTCATTCACACCCACATGTACAATGACAGAGTCATATCTATACCTGTTGTTGAGGGACCTGAATGCATGCGTTATGTGGCAGATCCTGGCACCTGACAGGCAACTGACTGTTACTTTCTCCTTATTCAGCCTAGTGAGTGGGACATCAATGTGCCTCACTATCGAGTCACCTATGACTAGTATGTTGGGCATGCTGTTTTGCCTAAGGGGCTTTGGTTGAGTGGCACGCTAGTTAGGAGAGTTATGTGTCTCATGATTAGTGTTGTGTTGTGGCGGTCGAGTGCATTTCTGACTTGAAGGTCTCTGCTGTTTGGGTAGATTTTTATTGACAGCCTCCAGGAAGGTTGATGTGCAGTTTGTGTTTTTATGTGAAGGCAGTGCTGGTGTGTGTACTGGAGGGCTATGTGTTCCATGTGGTTTGGTGCAAGTGTTGACCTTCTCCTCATGACCAGCTATTCTGGTCTTGGCTGGAGTGTGCGTGGCTTCCAATTTGGATATATAAGTGCATCTCTCACACGTCTGAGTGTTGGGAAGTAAGAGGAGAGGTTGTCAGTGTACATGAGGCAGTTTCTACATTGCCTCATGATGCCCAAGTTTACCAGGTTAATAGGAGAATGCAGAGGGAACTGACCTTTAGACATGCCTGGAGGGGTGGGCATTAATAATAAGTACTGGAGCTGTTTCCTTGTAGAACTTTTAGTGCTGGGTAGCACTTTTGTGTGCTACAATAATTGCTACAAGAAGTCTGGTGAACTGCTAGACTAATAAGCTAGTAAAAATGCAAGAGAGGAGAGAACTAGTAGATCTAAGGGAAAATTTGAAGAGCAGAATTTGGCACCGCTCAGAAGCTTACAAACAGTCCTGGATACAGCAAATTAGTATCTGGACTAAACTAGTTACAGGAAAGGTGGGAAACAAGTGAAAATGTGGGCTTTTAAACCAGAAAGTTGAAAGAGATGGAAAAAACTGCCCAAACAGCCAATATACTGCAATTTCTGGACCAGAAACCACTCCTCTTGTGGTAGATAGGCTACCTAGTGCTTACCACTCCCACTGATAAGCTAGAAGGCTTCCCTCCGACACAGAAAGGCTTGGGGAGCTCAGAAGCTTACAAACGGTCCTGAATACAGCAGATCAGTATCTGGACTAGACTAGTTACGGGAAGGCAGGAAACAAGCTTAGAATTTTTTTTTTTTTTTTTTAGTAAAGTGGAAAGGGAAAATGGAAGACCAGAAGATAATTCAAGGTTAAAAAACTAAGTGGGTTGGCCTTCTCAAATGTTTTCACTGTATTAGGTAGAATGAGCTAATGACACTAGACTGGGAGGAGTGTCCCAGATCAAATTTACAGTAGGGGCGGGCAACTGCAAAGCCACCAAGTATAAGAACAGGATACCAATAGAGAGGGAGGGTAGGAAACTAAATCAGTTATATGATACACTCTTTGGAAGGAAATCAGAACAAACAAACACAAACAGATGTTTAACAAATGGAGAAAATTTCCAGTTAATACCTCACACACAGTGAAACTAGCTAGAAAAGATTTACAAACAGTGTGATAAAATTTTAGTTCTCTGGCAAATTAATGGCAAATAATTAAATATTAAAATTAGAAAATAATGACAGACGCTTGATTTCCAATGCTAATGCAAAACCTGTTCTGGATGAGTTGTAACTCAGGCAGTCATTCAGATAAAACAAGCTGTAGCTACCATTTAAGCTAAGTAATTAATGACCATACAAGCTGCAGAGTATAACACAAAATACAATACTTCATAGGTTCAGAGGTATGTACTAGGCTAATGACCACCAGGGCTTTTATAAGCCTAGCAGTGCGATCCAACCCAATTATGTTTCTACATAACATGGGTGTCTCTTTGGAGGTGTATGTTAGTTAGGAGGTTGCTAAAGATTTAATGGGGGTGGTTATGTTAGTTATGGAATATTTAATGTTGACCTCTGTTTGTCAGAGACATGGAGGTCAGACTGGGGTTGAATTTTAAATTTCCCATCCAATGGTCAAGGTTATGTTTGAATAGTGTTAGGGATGGAGTCTGCTTAATATGGATGAGGAGCCTATTCCAGAGCATGGGGATCCTAAGAGACAAAGATTTACTCCAGACAAGTATACAATAGACTTCCTTCAAACAAAACCAGTAGCCATTGCACTGAAGAGTAGTAGGAGTGATTTGAATCTATCATTTGCTTTACTGCACGAAAATGATTTGGCCTTTGCATCTAAAAAGCTTCTTAAATCTGTTATCATTTTTTTTCAGAACTCAGAAATGCTTGGAATAAAATTCCACGCTACCAGTCTTTGGAGCCACTTGAATGTGCCCTCTTTGAAGGAGGAGCTATACATTGCTTGGTAGGGGAAAGTAAGTGACCAGATAAGGCTTGGTCCTATTGAACCGATTTGTTTGGAATGACTAACTTCTGCTTGAAAAAACACATTTGCTTTGTGTTTAGATTTTGGTGGCTATTCTTCCTGGGCAGATAGGACAGTTATTTAGCTGAAGAGCCTTACATGACACATACTTTCTACATTGTCCTCTTCTGTATCTCCATTCTGCTTGTCTTTTGCTATGTATACCTTCGGGAATATGCAGCAGACCTTTTGGAATGATACATTTAAGTAGCACAATGGCCAGCATGAACAGCATCTTTTATGATGACTATGTTGTTGTTTATCTTTCGGCTTTGCCCGGTTAGGGTTCGCCACAGCGAAACTCTGGTCCACTAATGATTGGCAGTCGATTTTTACAGTGCCGAGGTGCCAGCCCAACGCCCAACCTTCAACGAAGGCACGCCCATTCACGCATGTCTTTTGAACACCACTCAACTGTGGGGAGGACATGCAGACTCCACACAGAAGGTGCTCCAGCCTAGAATTGAATGGGAGAACCTTTTGCTCTGAGGCACCACCGAGGCTTACATCTTTCATGATGACTATAAAGGACTTTATCTTTAGATTGAGGAGTCTATCCCATGCTGTAGAGATTCATCTGGAAATCTCAATATATATGGAAATATGAACATCTCTCAGGTACCTCAGAAATCTGAGGCAAGAAGCATGTATAAGACAGTACAGAGTTTTTGTAAGATGGTTTATGGTGAAATGACATTTGTGCCCTTAAATAAGAAGTCATAAACGTATGCTAAAGGTAATTAATTCAAGACTGGTTAGTCATTTGCAGTTTGTCTCAAAGACACTGGAGGTTAAGGTTTCTGTTAATTTCAGAGGGCTGAGTGCCTGAACTGTTAGCTGAAAGCCTTGGCAAGTTAAATAAACCGCAGAAAAGACAATGTTACATCTGATATACTGGAATTAATGATACAGAAGGAATAACATTTTTTTACACTGAAATAGTGGATGTGGATCTACATCACTCTTACCATTTGTACAGTGTTACACCAGATTGATATGGAAGCTTGAGTGAACTGTTTTTCCCTAGTTTCCTGAGATACTTGATTTGAGATGTCTGCCTCCTGGTCTTTGTGCAGGGTCCGTACAGATCCCCGAAGACAAAATCACCAAAACTAATTTCGGTTTGGCATACTTGCGTGAAAGTGCTTTTCACCGAAGAAGCACTTTCATAGGTTCATAGGTTCATAGGTAGGTACTAGGCTATTGGCCCTAGGGCCTATACAAGCCTAGCCAAAAAGGTACCCTGGCTTTCGCCACCCAAGAAAATTATTTTCCTGTGCCCCTGTCAAGCAGAACCACAGAAGTGACCCCCGGGGTGAATTTCCTATTACCCATCCAATCATCAAGATTCTTCTTGAAGAGTGCTAATGAGGAGCTCTGTTTGACATAGATAGGTAGTCTGTTCCAGAGTATGGGAAGTCTCTGGGACAGGAATCTATCCCTCCAGTGTGTTCTGTTTATTGTGGTGACAAGGTTTAGGACCCTAGAGCGTGTAGCTCAGAGGGATTGGGATTTCTTTAAGTGGAGCATGTCCAACAGCTCTGGGTTTGACACAGTATAACAAAGCACAAAAGCAGTTCCAGTAAAAATGTCACGATCCACAATTTATTTTCTATTATTCAGACACAGATTAAGTCAATGGTTTAGCGCTTTCATCTACGTGTTGTAGACTTCTTCAGAACCTGCTCTTCAGCTCTGGGTTTGACATAGCTTTGTATGTTAGGCAGAGATTGCCTCTGAGTAGGCGATATGCGATGGAGTAAAGCTGGAGTTTTTTGAGACGGTCTGCGTAAGGCATCTGTTTGAGGCCTTTAATTCTCTTTGTGAGGTATTTTTGTGGCCTTTCCAGTTGTTGTAGATGTCTTGTGAGGTATATATCAAAAGGGGCGTTGTACTCTATAATGGGTCCAATGAGTGATGAGTAGAGGGGAACAATGACCTCTTTTTTTTCTGGATGAGAAACCTTTTGTGATGAGGTGTGCCACGTAGAAGGATTTCCTGACCACTGTGGTGATGTGATTATCAAAGGAGAGACTACTGTCACCCTGTGCCCCAAGGTCTCATCACACTTTCAGTGTTAAGTAGACTACCGCCTATGTATTAGTTCATGGGTACAGAGTTTTTACTGAAGGGGATGACAATGCACTTTTTGGCATTGAGCTTGAGACCATGTCTTTGACACCAGGCATCTGTCTCAGTGAGGCCCTTTTGTAGGATGTCCACATCATTAGGAGTTTCAATTATGGATCCTAGTTTGCAGTCATCTGCGAATTTAGTTAGCCAAAGACCTTCTGTGTTAGCCTGTACTTCAGAGAAGTAGATACCAAACAGGAGAGGACCCAGGACTGAACCCTGTGGTACTCCACTTGTCACTGGTCTGAAGTATGATTTGGAGTCTGCTACTTTCACAGTGTGGGTTCTTTCAGTAAGCCAGATGGCAACCCATCTTGTGACATAGGGACTTATACCCAGTTTAGTGAGTTTATCTATAATTCCAGAGTGGGGGATGATGTCGAACACCTTGGCAAGATCTAGATAGGCTGTGTGAACCACCTTACCCTCATCTATGGCTTTGGTGACTTCTTCAAAGAAGTCTATCAGGTTTTGGAGACATGATCTGCCTTTTACAAACCCAAACTGTGTGGGGTCCAGAGTTTAGAGATCTCCAATGTCTTTGTTTATGAGTTCCATGATGATAAATTCCATGGTCTTGCAGACGAGGCTCATCAGGCTAATGGGACAGTAGTTCCCGGGGTCTGTTGTGGCCCCCCCCTTTGTGGAGTGGGATAACTGTCACAGTGCGCCATTCAATGGGCACAAAACCTGAGGTGAGGCTATGATTGAACATGGTACTTAGGTGGGGTGCCAGTTCATTCTGTAGTTCATGTAGAAGGCAGCCTGGGATGTTGTCAGGTCCCATCGCATAAGTATGCCTGTTTGCGAGACCACACTATGGTGTGGATAAGGGAACATTCCCTTTTCCTCACTGTAGTGTGGTCTAGGAGTGAGAATATTAAAGTAGGGGGGGTGTGGGGGTGCAGGGGGAGCGAGGCCCCCCTGCATAGACATAGATTTCTTTCTTTTTTTTTTTTACATATATTAACGAAAGCACTTTTTTGGTGAAAGCACTTTTGTTAATACATGTTCGGTGATTATGGATTTGGGACTTTGCACATTCATGCATAAGTCCAAGATCCCTTTGTGCACAGTGTCAAAACCCAAATGTTCACATTTTTCCTGTATATAACTATATCTGTGTCTGTGACAAGAGGACCTGTGTAGTATAAAGTATATGGGATAGAATAATCCTCTCCTTATTGTATCCACAGATATTTAAAAATAAAAATTATATTTTTTGCACTGTAATACAAAATGCACCATCCATACTAGTTCAAAGATGGTACATATACCAGGTTTACCTAGGTTTTGGACATTGTTTTGGTGACTCCTGGATGGCAGCAAATGGCACTTACTCCTGTGTACAGAAGTGCAATGATAGGTGCAGAAATAATTTGCAGATTTTTGGTTGTAAATGGAGTTACATTTTAGCACTTTCTTCCATGTATGATGCACATATTGGTTTGTTTAGTTTTCTTGTTGGGGTAAAAATGATATACTTGACTAGCACAAATACTATTATATTTCATCTGACAGTGTCCAGATGACTAGTCTTTGGTTTTGGGTATAGGCGATGGAAGGGACAGGCTGAAGAAGATGGGTGTAAGCAACCATTGTCTGTTCAGCTATTGTGGGGAGAGGGGGAGCTGCTCTCACTTGTAGTTTATGTGACACTTAGAGGAAGCACCAGGTGTTACATCACAGAGAATGGACCTGCTGAGCACATGCCAAGAGTACTTAGCAGTAAGGTGAGGAGAAAATGCATGTGTGGAATTGCACACTCTTCCCATAGTTGGCCACAGTTGGTGGAGCTCAGCTGAGCTGCCGTGGGGAGTAGGAGACCCAGGTATGGCAGGAGAGCCTGTTGTATCTGTCAGACTGGCCCACTCCCTACAGCTTAACTTTCACCTCTTCAGGGAACACATGATTTGATGAGGCTCTACCACCAGGGAATAAATGGGCCATAGGACTCTTCTCCAAGCTGAAGGTGCCTGGCTTCCTTCTGAAGAGAGCATGATGGGACAAATTAAGGTGAGCCACTGGACAAGACACAGGGGATAGAGGGGAATAAAACAGCAAACAGACTTCTGGGACAACCCACAAAAGCCATAACAGGAGCATATCAGGTGGCTGAAGGTAGTTTTGGTGAACATAAAAACATTGAAGAAAGTTCACAGAAACTGCATTTGGAGATAGTGAAGTCTGCTTTTTTTCTGTACTCTTGTGTAACTCAGGAGTTGGTACATATAAGTTCAGGAGATGTGGAGGGTGTCTCCCCATATGGCAGATGCATGATGACTTGCCCCCTTGCAAAAAAAAAAAAAATAAATAAACTTTTCTCAATATGTTCTATGAAGACAGTTTCAGCAAATATTTTTCTGTGTTTTTACGTTTGCCAAAACTGGGGTCCGTGACTCAGTATGAATCTGCTGTAACATAAAGATACGTTTTCTGATATTTGCAACATGAGAACAGGTAAAAAGAAAAGTTTTAAATAATCACACTGTGG
Source organism: Protopterus annectens (assembly GCF_019279795.1). Lineage (NCBI taxonomy): Eukaryota > Metazoa > Chordata > Ceratodontiformes > Protopteridae > Protopterus > Protopterus annectens. Next base: position 1,278,255,305 of record NC_056744.1, read on the forward strand.
GAGTAATCCTTCTTCACATAACCACACACACACAAACACACACACACACACACACACACACACACACACACACACACACACACACACACACACACACACACACACACACACACACATGCACACATACTCAAGTACACACATACAAACTTGCATATGCCTATCTCCATTATGCCTCTCAACTGTCCAGATTGTTACTGAATGTCCAGATTATTGATCTGTTCCTCATAAAATTTGAAGTAATTAAATAATAACAGACGTCATTTTCAGACTTCATGTTCTTCAGAAAATGCATATTAATGCAAAACCTGATATTCTAACAACGTTCTACATTTATAAGAACAATATTTAAAACCTGTTCTTATTTTTGGTCCTTTGTCTACCCAATTTTTTTACCTTTGTCCAGATCTGTTGTGCTGAGAGGCTGAGATGTATGACACCCATGCACGCATATACACAGGACTATCAGACTGACCCTTACGGATATAGAATCTGCAAATACTTTTCTCACTTATTGAAATTCTTAGCAGAGTTGAGGGGAACCATGTAATGCACATATTTTAAAACCTCACACTTATGATGTGAGTGTTATATGTTTTGATTAAGAGAAAGGGGTACAAGAATGAACCGTATCCTGTCAATGAACAACATGACAAACCATATGTTTTGAAGCAACTTAACAGTGCCTACTTTCAAAGTTTAAGAACTCATATCCAGAGAGACATGGGGTTATCTGTTGCAAAATCTTGTAGGTAGATGAAGCTGTTTAAGCGACAACTGCTTTCTTTTAACAGTTTCTCCATTTCTCAGTTACTTACTGTTGGGATTCATGAACTCACACAATTTATTAGTACTGCACCCTGTACTGCCCTTGGCTTTCGTTATGGCTCTTGTGTCATAAATAATCTGGTATTGCAAAGAAGGCTATAGTTTTTGTTTTTCTTTTTACTTAATTTTTTGAAATGTTACTAGCTTACTAGCTGAGAGCAGAAAAGTTATTCAACAAAAGATAAAAAAAACTTGATAACATTTAAAATGTAAATATTGACTATTGCAGTTCTGTGTGTAATTATATTCCATCTCATCTCTATATTAAGAACCAAAACAAAACAGACAATTATACTATTTACATGTTTTGTAAAAAAAATTGACATGATACTCATTACTTTTATTCTATTCAGAGAGTCCTGCTTAAGAACTATTTTTAAAATCACAGAATATACCAATAACAGTTTAATAATAATGCCTTTTTAATTTTGTAGTACTTGTCAATTAAAATGCATCTGTTCATAAGGCCCACGCTGATATTGAAAGCTTATATGGTACTCTGTACTATAGATACACTCTAGTATTTTTGTGGAAATTAGTATTGGTATAAAAATACTCCTCACCTTACATACAGAGTAGGTACCCTCCCAGATGACCTAAGTGACCACCCACTAACTTATTTAATCAGGCATAAAACCAACCTAACTTTTTCTAAGACTTTTAGGACAATACATACCAAAAAGTGTTTTAACCCTGAACTCCTCCAAACAGAACTTAGACACTGTAATTGGTCTCCACTTAAATCACTTCCACTTAACGAAGCTGTAGAATACTTTAATTCCACATTCTTAGCCATCCTTGACCACCATGCCCCAACTCGCACTGTTAGAAATAAAACTAAGCCTGCCCCCTGGCTCTCAAACATCAATAGGCAAAAAATCCATCAGAGAAACAAATCTTGGGCCAAATGGCGTAATACTAAGGATCCTACAGATCACCAAACCTTTAGACAACTAAGAAATCTTACAAAAAAAGCCATCCTCTTAGACAAAAAAGACTATTATTACCAAATACAGCAAACTTACCAAAAAAAAAACACAAAAGTTTTGGAATAGCATCAACAAACTACTATACCTAGGACAATGTAGCACACCTAAACCACAAGGCACTACCCACAAAAATCCCACTTATACTGCTAATGCCTTTAACTCTTTCTTCACACAAGCCATCCAAACTCTTGCTAGTCAACTTTCTCCAGATACCTCAAAACTGCCTACAACCATGACAAACCCACCTCCACCTTTTCAGTTACAACCAGTCTCTACTTCCTTTATCTGCTCCTTTCTCCAAAAACTAAAACCTACCACCCTCTCAGCTGACCAACTCCCAGCAGAATACCTGCAAAAAAGGGCTAAAGCATTAGCCTATCCCATCTCCATTCTTATTAACCGTACCATAAATGAAGGTACCATCCCACCTATCTGGAAAATTTCTTATATCATCCCACTACATAAAGGTGGGAACTCCTATGACTTTTCTAACTACTGTCCTATAGCCCTACTATCTCCCCTGGCAAAAATAATGGAGAAATGTATCCATAAGCAACTACTTGACCATCTACTCCAAAATAACTTACTTGCCAACTGTCAACATGGATTCAGACCATTCCATAGTACCACCACTGCCCTCCTATCCTTCACAGACTGCATTAACAAAAACCGGAACAACAATACTCTTTCCTCTGCAGTCTTTATTGATTTATCCAAAGCTTTTGATATGGTCAATCACCAGCCCCTCATAAATTTACTGAAATCCTTTTCACTTGATCCCCTAGCGAAAAATTGGTTCAAATCTTACTTAGACAATAGACAGCAAGCTGTGCTATGGGATAATAAACTATCTAACTTCCTTCCTATTTCTCTTGGTGTTCCTCAGGGCTCTATATTAGGCCCACTCCTATTTTCAGCCTTTATCAGTGACCTTCACTCTTCAATTCCTCAAACCACCTGCATTCAATACCTACATTAATCTGTTCAGCCACTTCTCCAACTGAACTACAGTCCCTTACCCAAAATGTATTCAATACTGTAGAACAATGGTTTTTAAACTGCTGCCTCCTCCTAAACCCCCAAAAAACTAAACTTCTACTGTTCACACCAACCCGAAAGTCCACCCTAATAAATTTCTCTCTCACATCTAATAATGGCACTTTCATATCTCCTGAACCTACCACCAAACTTCTAGGTATAACAATAGATAGCAACCTTAACTTCGATATTCATATAAACAGCACAGTTAAAACAATCAACAAAAAATTAGGATCCCTCTATAGAATCAAACCCTTTCTTATTCCAGTGGCCAGGATCGCTATAGCCAGAACTCACTTAATCTCCACTCTACTTTATGCTTCTCCTATCTATACTAACCTTTCTAAGAACAACCTAAATAAACTGGCAGTCTCCTACAATAATATTGCCAGATTTGCAACTGCCTCTCTTTTTAGAACACATCATTGTCTTAATCTAAAGCAACTGGGTTAGCTTGAACTTCCAAACCAAATTCTTTTTCACCAGCTTACTAAAGCTCATAAAACCTTGTACCAACCCACCAACATTCCAATACTCACTAGCATTATTACCCCCTACAACAATCTTAGGAACTTACGCTCCTCAAATAAAATACTTATCAATACTTACAAAACCAACAACTTGGCAGGAGACTCCCTCTTCTCTAATGGTGTTGGAAAGCACTGTAATCTTTTACCCACTGAACTCATTTCTCTGGCTTCATTAATTCTTTTTAAACAGGAGCTAAAACTTTTCCTCCATACCCACTGGTTATGCCCCTGTGCTAACCCTGACTAACTTTCCCTCCCTCACTCTAATGCAGTCTCCTCACCTGTGCAAACTTACCATTAAGAAACCAAATACTATGTCATGACAACTAAAATATATGTATATATGTAAATAGTAACATATTTTTGTATATTTACCATGTACTACTTGAGTTATGCTTACTATGAGTTCTGTACTTTATATTACCAACAGATGTTGTTTGACTGTTGCAACCTTTTATATTGTTTTATTATATCTGTCTTGGAGCTTATCTCTCCTTCTTTTTTTGTATGTATCTTGGAGCTTTTCTCCCCGGGCCTCTACAGAAAATGGACATATATCCAGTTAGACTAGCCCAGTCAACAAATGTAAAATAAATAAAATAAAATAAATAAATAAAATAAAATAATTAGACATTTTAGTAGATGTCACAAAAGTATTAAATGGAGGATAGTATATAAAGGGTTGCTCACTCTTCAGATGAAGTTCAACTGCAAAAAAGATGACAAAGAAAATTGATGAGTTCCAGAACAGTTAACATTTTATTCCCCAAATACATTTTTACTGAGAAAGAGATGTCGGTGAAGTCAAATTACATGCCAGCCTTAGAAGCATCTAACATTACGTAGGACAATATCTGGTAAACGCGAGTTGTGGTGCTAATGTGATCTTGAGGTTTATTTATTTGGCCACCAAACAGTTTATATTGAAATCTACACAACGTGCCAACTCTCTGTTAAATAAACAGTGTAACTGCAGCATTAGTGTGAAGTGAATGGAAAGAGGAGATTTTTCCAAGTAACGATATGGAAAATAAGCAAGAAGGGCCTGGAATTTTCTGTAGAAACCTGGCAAAGGAACCAAGATATTGCGAGAAAATAACTCAAGCAGGAAAGATAATAGAGTAGGATGAGGCCAAGAAGACATTTGGATTGCAGGTTAGAGACTGCCTTCCCTACCAGGGCATGAATTCAGAGTACAGGTAAACAGAAATGGATAGAGGAATTTTAACCGAAACACCTGCTCTGGTAAAGTTTGTAGAAGAATCTAGAACAGAAGCAGCTGTTAAAAAATGAGATAATTAGTAGGCCATATAAAATATTATATGATAGCTATAAGAATCAATCACGGGGGTATGGAGAAAAGGAAGGAACAAATTACGTAGAAGTAAATGGAAATTGTGGGAACAATACATGCATAATAATGTTCAGGAGGAGGAGGAGTGAAGTTTAAGGGAAGACAGGAATTCAGCATTCTTTTCTAATGTGGGACTGATGATAGTAGCAAAGCAAATATATGTGGAGTTTATCGTATTTAAATGGAAAATGTTAAAATGGTTTGTTTTGTTTTCTGTCAATGTATGTTTGCCAATGTCTTAAGTGATCATTTAATAAAGGTGTTTAAAAAATCCAGAAAGATCCCTGATCTAGTTTCCATTTGTGAGAGTCTGCCTTTGTCCTTTTCAGCCTGTCTGCTGCACATGGTTACATTAATGGGATGTAGGATACCTGTAGAGTGAGATTGTGCTATGAAGCTATATCCTAGGTTAACATGGCTAGTTTGCAAAGGTGGTAAGACCAGGACCTCTGTTGCTTTTTTTATGTGCCACATGACTATGCGTTGTCTGAAACAAACTGAAGAGGTCCATGGAGCCAAAGAGGATTCAGAAAGTTGAGTGTCTTGATTTATATTTATGTGCTTTATCTGTCCTTGGTGTCCCAAACACCTTGCACTTTTATCCCTCCTGAAACTGTTCCCCAAACAAAGGGTGAATCATCTGTGGTGACTGACTGCTTTAATACAGGGGAGAGAAGGGGAGTAGGGAGACCTGGATTTAGAGATATTTACTGCTGCCACCAAGTGGTTTCTCTTCTGACAAATCCTAGAATTTGGATTTGAAATAATAATTGGTGCTGGTGTTGGCACCAAACAGATTTCAGATACCATTGTACCTTTCTCACATAAAGTCTTGCTATGAGTATCATGAGAATCATAGATGCCATGAGACACAAAATCATGAGGTATTTCCTTGCAGAGACTGAATTCTGACAGAAAACATTAGAAATAGCTCTATATATAGATTTATTTTGTCTTGTGGAAAAAAAAAACATTTGAACTGAGGCGTCTATCAGACACCACAGGTACACAATCCAGTGTGATGGAGTCAAAAAAGATATTTGAATGCTCTCTTGTAATCCCAGTTTGTGTAAGCAATCTCCCACTTAAGAGAGGGAAAAACAGTGAGACTCCTGAAACTTTGAAAAAGACTATGCAAAGATAAACACATTATCTAAACATGGAAAAAATATGTATACCTGTAGCCTCCAAAGAGCTAAGACTGGAGCTAGTGGAGGAAGATACTGTGTTAACACTCTTGGTGCAATGGATAGTCTGAAGGATAAGACACAGAGCAGATAATATGATCCAGACACACAACACCTTAAGAAATGCTTTTAATCTGAATGAATAGAGATGTGACAATAAGCATATTTTAAATCTAGTTTTAACATAACACTTAAATTAGAAAGAAAAAGTAACTGGTTGTGAAATGACAGCATTTTGAATTTGGGCACTATCGTAAACTGGTTTAAGGAAAGGAACATCCAGAGCTGGTCTCTAGGCATGTTCTTCCTTTCGCACCAAAAACATCCCTGAATAAAAACCTTTCCCAAACTGGAAAGGAGGAACTGGATCTATTAGACCTTGAGACAACATATGTTGAAGAACAGCGGGAAACAGAGGAGTCTGGTCTATTGGATGAGGAATTACTCTCTATAAAGGAGGAATTTCCTTCCACTGTCAGACTTTCAGATAGAGAAAAGGGATTGCCAATTTGTGTGTGTCTGGAGGGGGGTGTCGTCCTTTAAATAGTCATTTTGACTTGTTAGACTGTCCTTTGTTTTGGGGGGAGGGGTTCCTGTCATCTTTTTGGAAACCCCTTGCTATTGTTTCTTAAATGTCTGTTTACTAGCATTTTTCAGAGACTTTTTAATTTATTCCCTGCTAAAATTGTACAAGGGCGTAGAGAATCCCTTGGAATACTTGGAACAGGAGGGCTGACAAATGTGAGAGATTTCCTGAATCAGCTTACCTCCTCTATACCTTTTTTTAACCTCTGCAGCAGAGGGACCATAAACTAAATCTCTATCCAATGCAGAATTTAAACTCTCATTTTTTACATCTTCTGGGAGATTCTGAGAATGCAGCCAGGCAAACCTCCACAAAACAATGGCAGTGACCATAGCTTTGGAAGAAGTATCAACAGAGTCATACACACACTTTAAACAATGAGTTGTGACTTGTGAAAAGGAAGAAGCTAAACCATTTAAAGCAGACTTTACCTTACAAGAAGAAACTGCAGAGAAAACATTCCTCATACTTTTACAATTAGTCAAAATAAACTTTAGCATATTAGCAGGAAAATTTAATATTATGAAAATCAATGTTGCAGAAGAATATAACTTTTACGTCATAAATTATTTTCTCATCCTTGTCAAAAAGTAAAGCATTGGAATTAACTAAATGTTTATTATCAGCAGGATTAACTAAAGCTATAGCTGCTGAGTCTGGTTTGGGATGAGTGTATAAAATTTAAATGTCTAAAGAACTTTAAATGATTTATCTGCATTTTAAGGGCAGCAGGCTGACTATCAGGAAAATTGCAGGCAAAGACATACATATCTTCCAGTGCAGACAGCTCAAGAGCAATAGCGGAAGGTTCTAGAAATTCCATTATTAACAGCGCATAGTATTTTCTGATGGACTGAAAAACCTCAGTGTTCTCACACTGAAAACAGTGGTACATTCTGGAAATAGTCTTAGAGAATGAGACACCCCCACAGGGAGAGCCACATGCCATGCTATCTTCTGAATCTGAATATGAAATATGAGGAAAAAACTCTGCAGCTGTCCCTTCAACTTCCTGTCCAGATTCAGAATCTTTTCAGAAAAAGAGGCATCCCTTTTTCTTTTACCAGAAACCACTTTATAAGAAGGATCAATAACCTAAATTAGACCTTGAACCAGATCAAATATATTACTCTGCTCCAGGGAAATTTGAGCAGGAGCAGACAGATGTTTAGTTTTCTTTTCTTTTTTATGTTTTTGACAGGAAAAGTGCAAGGTTGTTAATGGCTGCAGTAGCTTCTACAAGGATGGGCACAGCATTCTGAATAAACAGGGAAGATTTCTCTGCTTCTTCTCCCAGGAACAAGAGTGACTCTCTCTTGCAAACTGAGAGGACCCAAACCGATGCAGAGGAAGTTGCTAACCCCCAGTCCGTAGGTAGTACATCAGAGAGATCCAGGGTAAAGGATGTGTAGCTTGAGGAGTGAGCTTTGGCCACAGCAGAGCTACTCATCTGTGTTTGCAATAAATTGCTACCTTGATATTGTGGCAAAGGCTGTTTGCTTAACTTTTTCTTTTTGTGGGTAGAAGAAGAACCAACCATGGGACCAAAAACAAGCAGCACAAACCAGAAAAAATTAGAGTTGTAAAAAGTCACTTTTTTGCAATAAAAACACAATAAAAAGAACTTTAATACACTTTCTCAGCCCCAAAAAGTAAAATAAACACATTTTTCCAGAGAGAAAAAAATAGTTGTAAACTGGCTTTAAAAACTTCAGAACTGACAGGCAAAACGTGTGCTTCCATTTAAAAGTGCATGTAAGTCTTGAGACAGTCTGTTAAAATACAAACTCCTTGAAGAAAAATAACTTTTCTAATGAGGAAAATGCATTTAACAATCCTTATTTAAAAGGAAAATGCATTTAACAACCCTTATTTAAAAGGAAAATGCATTTAACAACACTTATTTAAAAGGAAAATGCATTTAACAACACTTATTTAAAAGGAAAATGCATTTAACAACACTTATTTAAAAGGAAAATGCATTTAACAATTCTTATTTAAAAGGAAAATGCATTTAACAACACTTATTTAAAAGGAAAATGCATTTAACAACACTTATTTAAAAGGAAAATGCATTTAACAATCCTTATTTAAAATGAAAATGCATTTAACAACACTTATTTAAAAGGAAAATGCATTTAACAATCCTTATTTAAAAGGAAAATGCATTTAACAACACTTATTTAAAAGGAAAATGCATTTAACAACACTTATTTTAAAGGAAAATGCATTTAACAACACTTATTTAAAAGGAAAATGCATTTAACAATCCTTATTTAAAAGGAAAATGCATTTAACAACACTTATTTAAAAGGAAAATGCATTTAACAATCCTTATTTAAAATGAAAATGCATTTAACAACACTTATTTAAAAGAAGGTTTTCCCAAAGTGAACTTATCTGCCCAACAATTGAACAGCACAAGCCAACCATTCATCCTCAAAAGCCCACAGACGAGCACTCTTTTCAGTGGCAGGAAAGCTGTGAAGGGCTTGCTTCTTAAATCTGTCTTTTTAGGCAACTCAGCTTGAGCTGTCTTGTGGTTTGGGTGCATGGAAGGTGCTCTAAAGCTTTAGAAAGATGGCCAGCTGTTATAACCTTGCTAGGCTATAAATCATATAGCTAAGGCTACTGCAGCAGCATTCAATATGCTCAATATGCTGAACATCATTCTAGTTTTCTGTGTTTCATTACAACCACCCAATGGGGGTTGGTATAATGGCTAAGATGTTTACCTTACAGACAGAAGGTGGAGGGTTTGATTCTCAAATGAGATAATTGACAAGGTTTAAAATGACCCCCATAAGGGCGGTTAGACTAGTATAATATATGAACCTGTGAAATCAGACAGATGTGCTTCCTTAATGGCACACATGAGTAACAGCAAACACATACCAGTGCTACCATCTGCCAAACAACAGGAAACACACCGACAGTGTAGTAGTAAAACCAAGAAAATATGTATGTCTCCTTAAAGCAATAATGAATCTCTGTGGCTAAATTAAGCACACTTTTTTCTGTAGCTGTCCATTACTCCATGTATTGCATTCACACCATACTCAGAAAGACACACTTCCACCTTCCATACACATGTGCCCACCCACTCATACATACCCCACACAATGTACCTGGGAACCATGGGTCTTTTCTCACCTCTCAGCAAAACATTGCTGCAGTGGCTGTGGTGAACCAAAGACATTAATGGATGTCAACCCATGACACCCAGTCCTGCTGGTGCAGTTAACCCTCTGCACCTACTCTAGTGTTCCCAAAGCAAGAGATCAAGCAGATTTCAGCCCGACTTTATTTAATAGTTTTCCATTACACCATACACATACATACATACATTCGTATACACACACACACACACACACACACACACACACACACACACACACACACACACACACACACACACACACATGCACACATACACACATACTATGTACCGATAAATTGTGTGGCTTTGTCCACTTCTTCACAAAACAGTGCTGTTAACAGCTATGAGAAACCAAAGCTATTAACAAATGTCATTTCTGGACCCCCCCCCCAGCTGTTGCAGCAATCCCACTGCACTAACATTGCTTGCATTAACCATATACATAGTGAGCACACACAAACATACACACACACACACACACACACACCATGCACATATGAATAGAGAGGTTTTGCACACATCTCCATAAAACAGTGCTAAAATGGCAACAAGGGAACAAAGTGCTATTTTAACAAGCCCAATGCACTGACACTGCTGTGTACCCAGCAGGGCAGCAAGCATGTGTCAGTGCAACTTTGCTGTACAACTGTCTGTTACACCATATATTTAGCATATTCATGTGCATACAAACTGATTTTACTCACAGCTCCTCTAAATGGCACCTCTATTAACACTATCTCACACACTACACTTCTTGACATCATAACAGATGAACACCTAAGTCTAAGTTACACACCTAAGTTGTCAAAAAACTCTCTAAAACCTAAGTTCTCCATATATGGCCAAACTCTAGTTATCTGCATATGGACGAACATGCACAGGATCTGCAATTCTACAACCCTGCTTCTCCTATGCTGCTCCAGTCTAAACAGCTCACAGATCTTGAGAAATGATTTAACGAAATAGCCAGTTTTTCCAGCAGCCTGCAATACTGAACCCATCACTGCACTGCCATCAAACTTTTACAATAGTTGGAGTTGCCTAGCTTACTAAAATATAGACAATTATTAAAACCTCTCAAATTCTACCAGATGCCCAATGCATGATCATCTCTATCATCTCTACCCTAATGGTATTCTCCAACAAGAACACCATGATCCTTATTCATATATAGGTTATACTCACTGCATTGTCATGCTCAGAACCTCAAACATATTTCCTACCTGCTTTTTTATTTGAAATAATAGGATTTCAAAGAGTGCCCACAACCTCTTGCTGAAGATCACAGGATTCCATTTTTCCACTGTAGTGTGATCTCAGAGTAGGTGTATATAAATAGCAGGGGGTGGAATTAGGGGCAACTGCCCCTACATAAAAATGTTTAAAATGTTTTTGCTGTATTTTCTTTATTTAATCTATTTATCTATCTGTCTTTTGGGATTGAACTTGTAGAGTTCAATCATTTAGTTGATCAAGTTTGCATAATAGGAATCCATCTTTCCACGCACACACACACACACACACACACACACACACACACACACACACACACACACACACACACACACACACACACACACACACCTGCATTCTGTGTACCAGACTCATAAATATATGGTTATACAGCTACAGATCTCATATACATGTATTAAGCAATGATGCTTGACATATGTTAATAAAGAAACGAACAAATAACTGAGGTGATTACAGACAGTTTGTTTAAATATTTTAATGCAGACCAACCATTAATACTAGTGTTCTATGGACTTCCAAAGGTGCATAAAGGCATTGTTAACCCTCCAATGAGACCAATAGTATCCAGTAAGGGGTGGGCCACAGAACCCCTCTCAATTTTTATTGAGAAAAGTTTGTGTCCCATTGTAGATATGGAAGAAACAGTGTTGAAAGACACAAAAGATTTTTTAACAGAGGTCCATCTGGTTATGAGCAATGTCAGTGAGGAGGGAGATCTGGTGTTCATGACCCTTGATGTAACATCCCTTTTTACACTTACATTTTTACATTGGCACAATGGGCATATGACTGTGTCAGGAGGAACAATGGTTTTGTAGAACACGTAGCACGGTACAAACATTTTGTGGATGATGTATTTATTTTATGGAAGGGATCAATTGGTTTGATATATGAATTTATTGATTATTTACATTTGACCACACCATTTTTGTGGTTTAAATACACAGCTTCTAGAGAGTGTATAGATTTTTCAGATGTCAAATTGACTAGAGAAGCTCTAGGGGAGTTGAATACATAAAGAAATGTAAGAAAAATACTGCCTTACATAAAACAAGTATGCACCCTCGTCACATACCCAGAAATGTAGTGAAGGGTCAGGTATTAAGGGTGATGAGGCTGTATAATGAGGATGCCTTGTCAGAGGATGCCTTGTTAGAAGTGAAAAGGGATTTTTTTACAGAGAGGCTATACAGAAAGAGAGTTAGATGAGTGTATTAATGAACTGAGATGAACTAGACACACAAAAGGGAAAACCTATTTTTCAGAAGATGTCAGGTATGGAAGGGAGGAAAATGATGTTAGAGAAGATGGTAAACTCAGACTGGTATTTACTTACAGTAGTAATGTTGACAATCTGCAATATAGTCAAGAAAAAATGGGCCATTTTGCAAGCAGATGACAAGATAAGTGCAGTTGTGAGACAAACGCCAAGCTTTAGTTTTAAGAATAACTTATCTTTAACAAGACAACTATGTTATAAAAACATGAGGGAAGGCTATAAACCACCACCACAATGACAGGGGACAGTCCCCTGTAGGCGTTGCAAGGCCTGTAAGGATGTTCATAGTGGAGGTCTATTTATACATCCTTTAAAAGCTTTCCAGATAGAGACATCTTTATATGCAGACTGTACAATGAAACACTTGGTTTATTTTACTTACTGTGTGAAATGTTTTAGTTATTATGTAGGGAAGACCAATAGGACACAGAGAAAGGGTATTAGAACATGTTAATGATGTAAGACATAAAATAATGAAAAGTGCATTAGCAGTACATGTTAGTGACCTTGGAGCTGGTCATAATTTTAAGTTTTTGAGTTAGAAGTTTTAGAGTGTAATAAGGGATTTTAAAAATTTCACAGAACAGAGGGACCAAGAGTGGATAGTGTGTCTGAATGCAGATAAGCCTCCTGGCTTAAATGAGCATGTTACTCTAAAACCTGTGCTTAAGACATGTCCACTTTTACACTAATCATTGTGTTTCTTTATAAGCTACACTATAGATACACGTTTGGCTATAACTTTAAGGGAAGGACAAGTTTTTACTATGTAATTGATTAATTGATGTTAGTTGTGTATATAATTAATTCAGATGCACTGTGTTAGTAGGTCTGAAGAAGCACCTTCTTGTTTTTTATCTTTGTGTGTATTTTATTTATTAAAGTTTGTCCTCGGCACTGGAGTTCACTCTGGATTTTTTACGTATTATTTGAAGTGCTTGGTCCTCTGGAGCATACATTACCTATCTGCTGGCTTTTTTGTTGGTTTCTACATAGTATGCATATAACGTGAATAAATACAGAAAGAATAAAGTGTGAAGATGAATTACAACAACGCTGACAGCTTTCGATAGGAAGGGGTGGCACTGAAGCAAATCTCAGTCATTCCTTCTGAAAAGAGACTGCAGACATCAGGATTCCTAACTAAATGAATGTGTTTGGGTTTTGAATAAAAGATGATGGAAGTAGAGCTATGACAAAGTAATAGGCTAGTAGTTTTGCCAAAGCTAGCCATTATGTCCTTATCATACATCTTACTCTGGGGAAAATAAAAGATCATAACACTATGGGCCATACAGAGTAATAGAAATGTGAGCATTCACATAGTAATAGAAATGTGAGCATTCACAGAGTAATAGAAATGTGAGCATTCAGAGTACTAGAAATGTGAGCATTCACATAGTAATAGAAATGTGAGCATTCACAGAGTAATAGAAATGTAATCATTCACAGAGTAATAGAAATGTGAGTATTATAGTAAGATACTGACAATTCAAGGAAAATCCAATTACTTTATCTAAAAAAGTACTAATACTACTCCCTGGAAATGTGTAGAGATGTATTAAGGGTATCACCCATCATGTCAACATAA